>NC_142934.1:104769061-104774061 GCF_046866305.1 Octopus bimaculoides | reverse complement strand
TTAACATCACGGACGACTGTTTACTTTCTACGACATTCCCACATTGTTGCGTCTTTCTCTCTCATTCCAGTCCTTTTGGAATGACCTTTGCACTCAGCAATGCAATGCGTTGGGGGACAAGATAGTAATCTGTATCACGCAACGGTGATGTTCTCTATTTTGTAATATAATATAAATAGATGAGTTGTGCAGAAACTTTTCACTAAAGGAGACACCACGATGCAGTCACTTAAACAGCTAGAAATAACTGCCATGCCTCACTTAAGATCACATTTTATAAAGGATAGACATGTTGAATAAATTAATCCAAAATATGTACAAAAAATATGGGATGATAACGGTAAAACTCCCACTAATAGTATACTTATATATCCTCCTAGAATAAGTGTAGGAAATAGTTCTCTTCCCAACGAGATATAGGCACCGGACTAATGGATCTTTTGTTCTCTCTCTGTGTCTTTTATTACAACTACAATCATCTCAGTTCTTTTGATGTTCGCAGCTCTGAAACTCATTCAACCAATACAACTACTTTGCTTTTGCCAAACTACCTCTCTGATGAACGACTCTTGAAATAATGTAACATTAATCAACTCTAGGAATATTTATTTTTACGAGGAAGATTGCGTATTTATGTGTCTGTCTTTAAGTATGTACCTAAACACATATGCATAAACGTTAGATACATTCCGTTACTTGCACATATATAGATACGCGTGTGTCGGTTGAAACACACACACACACACACACACACACACACACACACACACACACAAACACAAACACATACATATATATATATATATATAGACATCTATGTATGACTATACACATACATATATACACACTTACACTAACAAATATATATACATAATATATATACATGTAATCATGTATGTATATATTACATATATATAACTATTTATGTATGTGTGTATATATATGTGTGTGAATATGTGTGTGTATGTATATATACATTTTTATATATGCGTATATATATCTATGCATATATATATATATATATATATATATATATATATATATATATATATATATATATATATGTATACATATCTATGCGTATATATATGTGTGTGTGCATGTGTGTAGGTGTTTTTGTAAAACTCGAATAATAAAATTAAGAGAAAGATGAGTGAAACATTCAGTAACACTTAAAACTTTCGCATTGACCTTAAATAGAAAGTTTAATTTAACAAGATTTATAGAGAAACATCGTGCCGAAAATAAGCGCTTTATTCAAATAAAGGTGAATACCGAAATGGACAATGACAGCAGTTGATAGAAGACTTTGCGTTCAATAGAATTGACCACAATAGGAGAACTGAAGAGTTGAATGAATAGTAGAGAAATCAGTTGTGCCAATTATGGCAATTGAGGTTAAGAAGATGACAGATGTTATTTGAAAGTGAACAAAAGGCTTTATGGAAAATAAACTGTTGGCCTGTCGTTAATTAGCATTGGTTAGATACGGTTTCGAGTAGACTGTACTATAAATACCAGAGAATGCAATGTTAGTGCCCATTGTTGTTGCTGTTATAGTGTTATTTTTGGTGTCATCTTTGCGGGAGATTTCATTGTTACTCTTGTTGTTTGTGTAGTTCTACTACATTTGTTATCACCTTCTATTGTTTTATTTCAATTGCATTTGTACTGGCACTTGTTGGAAGCTATAGATCTGTTAATATTGCCTTGAGTTGTGTAAATAATAATAATAATAATAATAATAATAATAATAATAATAATAATAATAATACTAGTAGTAGTAGTAATTTCTTTTATTTGCCACCAGATGAAGAATGAGTGGGACAATACAAAGACTGACATAAAATGTGGGGGTTACATACGTTGGAATGACAAATAAATAAATAAATAAAATAAACAGTATATGTAGTATACGACACTAGAAGAGGGGAAAATGATAGTGATGGGATATCCCTGATACAGGAAGACCCATGGGGATAATCGAGAAACCCTGCCATCCAAGGTTACCCTGAATACCAAGGACGAGTGCTCTCTCCAACACCTTTTTTTTTTGGACTCACAGATTTACACTAAGACATTTTCGCAACTTTCACCCACCTTTTCATAAATTCACTCGAAGACAGCACAACACCTCCGTCTCCACCCTCACCCACCGATTCAAGTGAAACTTGGAAAAGTCGATGAGAGCTTTATGAAAGAGGAATGTTTCTGTCCTCATTTTTTTCAGCCTCGTCCATCAGACAACCTCTTTCGCCACGGCCACCAGCCAAAGGAAAACTGCCTTGCCTGCTCGATTAAAGGAGGGCGGCGGGGCAATCCTCATTATGGACTCGACTGGCAGATGAATCCATCCCACACTCGACAGCAGCTGCTCGACATAACTCTACATGTCAGCAATGCCCGGACACTGAACGCGTAAATACAAAAACGGTTACGTTGTTCTGCGAGCCCCTCGGACAAGCCCGTCTGATAGCACATCTATACCTGTAGAGTTTATCTCGGACCGGTATCGCCCTCTGGTAGCAATGCCAGGTCAAAGACATCTAGAAATTAACCATGATAGTCCCCGGCCGGAAATCCCTACGGAACAGACTTGCCAGTTCATCTTCGTCGACGCGTAAAATCTCCCCGAGGATGTCGTCGCACTTCCCCACTACTAATCCTCTGTATATAGCTAAAGTGGAACATCCATCGATGCTATAGCCCGACTTGTAGAGGACAGTGAGCGCCTGACGACATTTGAAGTGCCAGGCGCCCAGTTACGGCCTATCCTTTACGCAGGACAGCAGCTCCATCAAGAAGAGTTGTGGAAAGACGTGTCTCACAAACGGAGCGCACACCACTTCACCTTCTAGAAATCGTTGCAGACGGCGCACCTTGAGTGCGTGTCTGCACATCCAAAGCCACAGCATGCCTAAGTCACTATGCAGAGGGAGTTGGCAGCAGACCTAGCACCCGATGATTAGAACGCGTCCCTTCCATAAGAAAACGAACAGGATACGCTCCAATCTAATCATGCAGTAACTGGAGCAAAGCACGACGGTAGAAGTGATGTAGACATTCGTCAACTCTGCCAGACCATTCAGGGACAACTTCCTCTCTGTCATCCTCTTCGTCACCTCTTCGCAATTCTTATCTACCTGGAGGTGTTGACCAAACCAGGCCCCAAGCAGTTGAACTGCTCCGTCAGTCAAGGGCCCGACGACGACGCCGCCCGATGGCATCGATCTGCCTCTCCAGGTGCCCAGTTGCAATCCCACCGACTTATCGGCGTTGATTTTGGCCCCTGCAACCGACTCATATTCCCTTACAGTGGAGCCGACCGTCTCCAATAAAGGGGTGTCCGACATCATGACAGTGACGTCCACGCACACCGACACTGCTCTCCCGAGTCCAATTTCTAAAAGGAGGTCTCTTGATTTTTCCAGCTTCTGCAGCAGTGGTATTGGTAGTGTTGGCAGTAGAGGTAGTTTATTTTTCCCTATTGCAGGGGAGAAAGCCCGCCAAAACGGCTGCCACTAACCAGGTAATGGATATTTCTGGCGGCACATTCCACACCCTAAAGTTGTCAAGGCATTGGCTACGATAGCTGGGGATAAAGAAAAATGTGTCATTCCTCAAAATGGTCACGGAATTACACTTGGCTTCTTCTTTCATCCCAAATCTCACCTCAATAGTTCCAAACTTCATTTCTCAGGCGATGTGGGTCATTTGGTTCCACACACGCCTTTTTATATATTTCGCTCTCAGAAGCATTTTCCACTCAGCGTGACTTAACTGCAATACAGCGGTATGTGACAGTGCGTCATAAGATATTTTCTATCACGTCGGATTGAGGGTTTAGAGTTACACTTCTATTCCTGTTTACAATTTTCTTTGCTATTTTTGAATTTTCTTCACCTATGCAGAAATGTTTCATATTTCTCTCTGCAAAGGCAAAAGAAGGGGAAGCAATATTCGTGTTTTTGTATTTTATTTCTTTCGTATTGTTGTTGCTGTTGTTGTTGCTGTTGTTGTTGTTGATGTTGTTGTTGTTGTCACTGCTGCTTATGCTGTTGTTATTGTCGTCGTTGTCATCATTGAAAGTTTTAACGTTGCTTAGAGACGAAACAGTATTCGACTCGGTGTCGTCATTAAGTTTAGGCCATTCGACATTTTTGTTAATTTTTAACCGACGAGGAACGAGTTCGTTTGTCGATGGCTTCTTTATCAGCCATCTTTAACTGAATAATGAATAGAGCAAAATATAATTTTTCTTCCCGAAAGTTGTTAAGATTTTAAAAAATATTGATGCGCTCTTCTGCAAATCAGGGGTGTTTCTATACAAATATACTATCTGCGTAGTCCAGACAATTTTAGAAATGCAATGGTGACAATAAAATGAAAACACGAGGCCTTAGAAGGCCGAAAAGATTACAAATACTTTTTCGAATTACGAAGCTCCAAATTTCCGTAACTTTACGGTATGGCGGTCATGATAATAATAATAATAATAATAATAATAATAATAATAATAATAATAATAATAATAATAATAATAATAATAATAATAATGATAATAATAACAATAAATCATATTATCTCTGGCTGCCCAGTCCTGGCTAAGAAGGAATATATTCACAGACACGACAGAGCTGGGACCTATATACACTGGAAGCTATGCTAACACTATGGAATAACAACAGAAAAAAGATGGTATAAACACACGCCAGAAAAGGTTGCAGAAAACGAGAAAGCAACCATATTCTGGGATATGCCAATACACACAGATAGAGAAATTAAGGCAAATTGACCAGATATAGTTATCAAAGATCATGAAGAAAAAAATGCTTTCTAATTGATGTATCAATACCAGCAGATGACAACATTTCCCTAAAAGAAATGGAAAATCTTTCAAAATACAAACGCCTGGAAATAGAGGTAACTCGAATGTGGAATCTAAAAACAGAAAAAAATTCCTATCTTAGGTATAATAAACAAAATATTCAGACAAATAC
>NC_142934.1:104759061-104764061 GCF_046866305.1 Octopus bimaculoides | reverse complement strand
GCGAACACATGTTACAATGAAGTAGAGAAATTTGAAAAGACAACACGAAACCGGTTATTTCTCCAAATACAATGTTTATATACCAAAAAAATGTTTATAACATTTTTCTGACATAATTTAAATATATACTTTAACCATGTAACACAAGCCTTCTGTAGTTTTTTTCACTCTTATTATCTTTTATATATATATATATATATATATATATATATATATATATATATTGTCCAATCAATCCCAATCTTCACAATGTAGCAAGTTTAAAATTTCTTCATAGAAATCTAATAACAGTAAACACATCACTCCGAATCTCCGTTAAGTTGTTTGATAATTTAATTTATCTAGAGACATCCTTTTGTGAACCGTGAAACAAAATCTTCTACACAAAGAAGGCTGTGACCGGAGTTTGGCACACCCGTTTGGACGGTAACTTCTAAGGTTGACTGTTCTAAGCCTAAATGTTTTCAAATCAAGCCCCACCTCCCAAAATAATAATAAACATATCTTCACCATATCTTGCTAGTAAACCCCGGAATTAAATACATTGTAAATATTTGTCTCCAAATGATTATGATCTTTCTTTGTGTTTCCCCTGAAAATTTCAACTTTTATTTGGATTTATCTCGTTAACATACAACATTATCTATGTAAAAGGCTACAAAAAAAGGACGACAAATTCCATCAATTTTCTGATCCATCATTTAAAGATGCTTCTGTTTGACCTAGACTCAACACAACACAGGAATATAGAATTCTCGAAACAAAAGGCATCGCTTTTATACGCAGATACTCACACGCAAGTACACATATATATTTGTGTGCATGTGAGTATTTTATTGAAGATTGCTATGTTTTAGGTAACATCATGATGTAGCACTCCCTCGGTAACGACGTCGAGGGTTCCAGTTGATCCGATCAACGGAAAAGCCTGCTCGTGAAATTAACGTGCAAGTGGCTGAGTAGTCCTCAGACACGTGTACCCTTGGCGTAGTTCTCGGGGATATTCAGCGTGAAGCACAGTGTGAAAAGGCTAGCCCTTTGAAATGCAGGTACCACAGAAACAGGAAGAAAGAATGAGAGAAAGTTGTGGTGAAAGAGTACAGCAGGGTTCGCCACCAGCCCTTGCCGGAGCCTCGCGGAGGTTTAGGTGTTTTCGTTCATTAAATACTCACAACATTCGGTCTGGGAATCGAAACCCCAATCCTACGACCGCGAGTCAGCTGCCCTCACCACTAAGACATTGCGCCTCCACGGTAAGATCATATTACATATGAAAATGTCAGTATGCGCAATAAGAAATATATATTTAAAATTACCTTTACTGATAAATGACTACTAACAGCAACATATTTAGGGAAACTACCATGGAATTTTTAATTAATGTCTGGTACTAACGGTATATATATATATATATAGTACTGCAGAATCCTTTGTATTTTGTTTTTATTTTTACGTTTTCAATTTATATATATATATATATATATATATATTGAAGAGAAGGAAATGGTGTACTTTACTCTTCAAGAGAGTTGCAAATAAAAGAAGTCAAGGAATTAGTATTCCATGTGGAAAATTTTATGTTACATGCATATTTTGTGACAACACTCCACGCTTAGAACGTAGGATTAAGGTGGTGAGCTGTCAGAATCATTGCTTGACAGTATTTATTCCGGCTCCTTCCATTCTGAATTCAAATGCCGCCGAGGTTGGCTTTGCCATTTATCTTTTCGGAGTGGATACAATAAGTACTATTTAAACAATGGGGTCGATGAAATAGACTTCCCCTTCCTTCCATATCCAAGGTGTCTCGCCAAAATTTGGAAGTATTTTAGAGTAAATTTCAATCCGTTGTAAGTATTTTTAATAGAAGTTTAGAATTTAGAAAGAGAAGCTGAAGGGCAAAAATTCATAGAACATATATCTTATTGAGAAATATTATTAAACATCATATGTATTTGCAGATATCCGCAGAAGCCTACGCAGCTTTGATTTTAGGTAGAAAGCTTGCAATATTTAAGAGAAGTGGTGTTTCTGGAGAACATCGAACTCGGCACTTGACCGGTAATTTAACGACTGCGAAGAGATCAAAGGCCAAATTGACCTCGGCGTTATTTGAACTCATAATGTAAAAAGCCGGAACAAATACTGCAAGCTGTTCGCGAAGCTCTTGCGATTCTCCTTTCAAAGATACTCAATGGATGCGATACTAATAACAACGCTTATTTAGCGTACACTATTTACAAAATAAATGCAACGGCCATTGGGCAGAAATATATAACCCGGTGATAAGTTCTCTATTAACAAATAACCAATAGCATTGCGCCAATTTACTACATATTCATATGTCAAAATTAATTACTTCAAACAGAAAAGAAAGGCTTAAAGGTCAGGAAGCGTTGATGGATTTCGTAGCATTAACTGTCCCTAACTTACCGTAAGAAATGCATTAGGAAGATGGATAAATGTTTTAATTCAAAGTACATATATTTCTGATGTACACATACAAATATCTATGTGTGTGCAAAGATGCTTACATGTGTCGGTGTAAACATACATATGCACGTTACACACACACATATATATGCGTGTATGTATATGGGTGTACTTGCGTATGTGCACGTGTGCATGATTTTACATGTGAAAAACCTCTCGTATGCACGTACACGCGCTTCACTAAATATAAATTAGCACGAAAACGGAAACATTTAAGCGAGTTTAAACGTACATACGAATATACATGCATAAACAAACATATTCACACATGCATATATATTTGTGTTTGAAAGCATGTGAGAGTGCGAATGTGTGTGTATCAGTTTGTCTGTGTGTGTATGTGTGTGTGTGTGCGTATGAAACTGAGTGATTGTAAGCGTTTAAATTTGTTTAAATATTTGCGTTCCCATAACAAATATGACTGTGTAGGTACGTGTGCGGTTAGCTTTGTAAATGATTTTGTTTATGTTCATGTTGCAACGATTTTACAAGCATTTAGCTTTGTTCTATGATGCAAGCGCATTGATAAAGGTCGCGAAGTACATTCAGTGCATTCTTCACATCATGTCTGCCATTTGTGCAGCTAACAAAAGGAATTTGAGGAATCTTCCAGGATTACAACAATCTTCTCGAAGAGAAAAAAAAAATATAAAACTCTTGGAAATCCTTGACATCTTTATAATCATTTACTCATTCTTTCTCTTTTCTTTTCTCCATTCCTTTCACATATACTCACGCACACATAATTTTTACTTCTCTCTCCTTCTCTCTCAGACACACACACATACACACTCACACTCACATACACACACACACACACACACAGACACACAGCTTCGTTTCCTCTCTCTCTCTCCACAAGTCTTCGTTTTTTTTTATTTCTTATTTGTTTATTTCGTTAGTTTCTCATTTGGCTTTCTCCCCTCCATATTGCTGCAATTCGTTCACCTCTCCTCATCTTATTATTTCAATCTCTGTATTTTCTTTAAGTATTTCTAACTTCTTTTACTTTTCTTCCGTTATCTCTAGCTCTCTACCTACTTATACACACACACACACACACACACACACAAGAGTTATATGTATGTATATATATATGTATTTATGCATATGTAAATATATATATATATGCATATATATATTTATTTATGCATATGTAAATATCTATATATATATATATATATATATATATATACATACACACACACACGCACATATATATCTATATATATATGTATGTGTATCTGTATATTATACATACACACACATATTTATGCATCTGCGTATTTATGTACGTCTATTATGTCCACCTATCTTTCTAAAGGTGTGTGTATATGTGTGTGTTTGTGTGTCTGTGTGTCCGTGTGTCTGTGTGTGTGCATACACGTATACAAACATATATACAAACATATATTATATCTATCATTATCTCACTTCTTGTAATCGAGATATCTGACTTTCATCTCTGTCCTTTACTTATGCCTTTCATTTGTCTCTCATCTCTCTGATTCATCGTAAATATTCTGTCATCATCCTTTCTGAGTTTCCTTCTCTGTATTTCCACACCTCCTCACTTTCTAATCTGTTTACTGCATAAATATCTTAGAATCCATTCTGTAATTGTATTGTTTGAATCAACTTCTATCCATGCAAACATCTCTCCTACACTGTATCCCTACATCCTTTCATATCTATCTATCTATCTATCTATCTATCTATCTATCTATCTATCTATCTATCTATCTATCTATCTATCTAATTTCCACTCTATCGCTCGCTTTGACCTACCTACTCTCTTCTGTCTTTGCATATGCTTGTATGCATGTACCTGTGTGATTGTGTGTGTGTGTGTATGTATATATATATATGCATATACACACACACATGCACACACGCACGCACACACACACACACACACACACACACACACACACACACACACACACACACACACACATATATATATATATATATATATATGTGTGTGTGCCTGTGTCTGTATACATACATATATCTGTGTATCTACTTGTATGCACCAATAAACTCCCACATAAACGCAAATACGTGCTCACATACACACGCACACACACGCACACACACTCAACACACGCAGATACACATACACACATACACACACGCACACACACCTATACCTAAATAAACTAGTACCCATACACATATTCACACGTCCTATAGCATAAACAAACGCAAAAATATGTCATAAACCTTAACAAAACCTACCCGGACAAGTATATACGCACATATACACCAGCACGTATGCACGAAAATTCATAGTTACAACCTAAACAATAGAACAGTCAGTATTTTTCTCTTACTCCCGCTTACTTTCCTGCTATATCACTGTTTCTCTTTATTTCTTCTACCCCTACCCGTTCCTCCTTCTTTTCACCCCTTCCAACACTCTGCTGCGTTTTGCTTTGTTGAAGGGAAACTTTTGCAGTTTGGAACCCCAACTGTAACCACTCCTACAACTACTTCATACACAT
>NC_142934.1:104754061-104756561 GCF_046866305.1 Octopus bimaculoides | reverse complement strand
CTTGCTTCATTGTAATAATGATTTCATTAAATATTGTTTGTCTTATTTATTAGATTAGGTTGTGTAAAACATAGCACTCGATCTTACTTTATCTCGAAGATAATAATTATGCAATCAATTGCACTCCGTATACTTATGAGTTCTTTATTGTCTTGTAATTATACGTATGTGCATGTGTATGTGTATATATGAGTATAACCTTGCAAGAAATAATGCATACGCGTAAGAAAATATCCAACGTTTTATATGCTCAAGATTATTTCTTTTACTTCTAATCAGGAGGAAAGGACCGTCAACACGTACCTTGTAGTTCTTTCAAAGACGTTGAAATTAATACCAGAAGCTGCAGTGTGTCCGCTAACGATTGAATGCTGATCAGCCTAGAAGTCCCTTCTGAGTGAACACTACTACGCTGTCAGTCTCACTTGAGCCTTGTAGAATGTCAGAAAATTATGGTAACTAATATATTTTGTGGGTCTGAATAGAAGAGTCAGTCTTTCAGATGCGGTCCTCACATAATAGTAACACAGAGGCTTTCACTCGAAGTGATTGATCTTCGAAGATAATCGAGCCCAGTATTTGTCTCTAGCTGAGTGTGGTTCATGTTTAGGGGATTGGGCTGAATTTCTGTTCATGTGTTTATTACTACTAATTTTGTTTCTGCCAAATGAAACACAATTGATATGGACACACTGGAAAATGTTTCAAATTCTCTGTTCATGGAATCAAAGCTGGTTGCATATGGATAATGTAAGTTTTAGGTGTGCTTGTGAGTTATAAGGTCTTGTATTATCTGCATAATCGTACGCGGTAGTGGATGTAATTGCAAGTATGCCATTGATATATAGAAAGAAGAGAGTGGTGTGGGGAAGAAAATCTAATTCTGTAGCACACGAAATTCTTTTGAGAATGAAGAAGGAAGAAGTTTGTCAACACACACAAATACGCGATTTTGCGAGGAGTTAGGAATCCAGGAGAAGATAGATGAATGGATCCACTGGATGGCATGTGTTGTGAGGAGATTTGCATGCCAGACACAGTCAAATTTTTTATTGAGGTTTATGGCAATAACATTGTTTTTCACCTAGCTTCTGTAAAGTGAGAGACTGTTGCTCTGTGGCATAAAAGAGCAAGTTTTTTAATAGATTAATTTCATGAAAGCCATGCTGATTGTCTTTCTGTAAAGCTCAATGTAAAATCTGTTCAATATGAATTAATATCGTTGATCGTTTGGTACGTTCATGGTTTGCATCAGCTTAAGTGGAGTTTCTGGATCGTATATATGCCCTTCTTCCTTTCGAGCTTGTGGGTTCCTCATGAGGCAAATTTTATCTAGGGTATCGTAGCAATTCATCTGCTTTTGCGACTTCTTCAAGCTCTACATCATTTTCCAGGTTCGAAATATCTTGCAAAACTTGACGTAGAATTAACTACTAGAAGAAGATTAAAATCCCGGATATCATCAGTCTACATGTTTCCTAAATACATTTCAAAGCTGATTATCTAACTTCTCTTATTCCCTGGTTATGTAATCAACTGATTTCACAGCGGTGACACTTTGCCCATTAGTATCGAAGTTTAGGTTTTTATTCCCTATAAATTGCTTTTATGAGTTGGTTCAATTTTCGTTATCAAAATGCCTTGAAGTAGGCTATGATTCGTTGATGCGCCGGCTGGAAGGAAGGCGCTGTGTTCTTATGGATTTATTCGCTCTCAGATCAGAAATATCCTTTAAATCATAGTATATCTTGAGACATTGAATAAAATGAGTAAACTTTATTGTAAATGTAACACCTAGCACTGTATTTGTCTTCAGAAAAGCCTAGTTTCACCAAAATTGTACGCCTGACTGGAGTGAAACCCCTTACAAAAACCATTGCCTTCACATTCTCAAACTGGATTAGTAGCAGCATTCGTATCTGGACTGGCAGCTACACCAGCCATTTTATTGCTTTGCAAAATATGACACCTCTTAAAATATACAAACAAGTCTTCAATTAATTGAAAATTTCTCTGTATGCTGAAGGAAAAAGTTCTAGTATTTCTTGCTCGAATGTCTCCAACGTGAAGGTAAATAATTTCACGAATCTAACAAAATATTTTATAAACTTTATTTCCGTGCTTATCAAAAGCATTCTGCTTTAAGATCTTCTGTGCTCAAGCCACTGGATATACTACTGAATATAAGTAGCCAAAGGGGACACAATTCCTTCAAAGCATATACAAATTACTTCAGGAGAACTACTCCGATATATAATGGTAGAAGGATGATTATTTAACTACCTCTCAAGAAATGGTTGGTTGATGGCATTATTTATTTTCAACGGTGGTTCACTTTTTATCCATTGACTCAGCTATCTCAAATATAAAATATCGCTCATATTAAATGAGACCTAAGAAATAATTCATATTTCTGTCTTCATAAGTCACCAATTGATGAAATTGATAAAATATCTTTGCTAACTCTAGTGACCAACGGAATTGCCGTTGTGTGAAAGGA
>NC_142934.1:104744061-104746561 GCF_046866305.1 Octopus bimaculoides | reverse complement strand
CCATCCAGTGATGAAAAAGTCACTACTGATTATTTTGTAATTTTCAAACAAAACTGTAGTATAGTGATCTCGCTCGGTGTGGGGCGTTTATCTCCCCGGCCAGTATACGATAATGTACTTCCTTGCAGCTCTAAAGGGTTGCACTCTTATTTCTAGCAATGTAGGTGGTACCCTGTACCACCAGTCACAATTAGTAAGAATTGAATTTTTACTGTTTGGTTTTTACATTGCGTATAGCCTCTTTCTTTATATATATATACATATCTATGTCTGTCTGTCTGTCTGTCTATCTATCTATCTATCTATCTATCTATATATATATATATATATATATATATATATATATATATGTGTGTATGTGTGTATGTGTGTGTATGTGTGTATGTGTGTGTATGTGTGTGTGTACATACTTCTATCTATGTCTATTTACACAAGCATATGTCTGTGTGAACCTTTGTGCGGATGGACGGATGGACGGATGGAAGTATTTGAGTGTATATCGTACAATCTTTTACGCGTCGTTACTCTTTTACTGATTCCACTTTGTCTATTCTGGTGCATTAAACATAAAACATTAACGAATATTAGCATCAATCAGCTAAGTGGCTGAAGAATTACCTGAGACACAAGCAATAATTCTAGTAACTGAAGAATAGGGTTAAACTGCGGGTAAACTTTTAAAATACGCAATTAGAAAAAGCGGGCGCACAATAAGAGCGTACTGTAATCGCTCCTGTCGTGTAGCCGCCAGCGATTTTCATCTTAGAGTGAATGTTAAAAGTTGTTTACTATTAACTCTATCTTCCCTTCTCTTACTCTCACATACATTCGTGATCAATTCAGCAATCGATTTATCTAGCCTCACAAACACGCCAAACAGATTTATACATACATACTTACATACATACATACATATATATATAGATACATGCATACGTAAATACGTACACGCAGACACACGCACACACACACACGCACACACGGATACATATATATGCATATATATACTTATAGCTTATATTTACAAAAATATGTACATATATATATATAATATATACATACACATATATATATATATATATGTATGTAAGTATGTATATATATATATATATATATATATATATATATATATATATATATATATATATATATATATATATATATATATATATATATATGGGAGAATATACGAAAAAACAACAACAGACGAGGACAGGTGGTGTAAATAACAAAAGATGTATTAGTATGACGCTCGGGAATACGGAAATATATATATATATATATGTGTGTGTCTGTGTGTGTGTGTGTGTGTGTGTATGTATGTATGTATGTATATATCCATGCATGTATATAATTAAAGACACTTTAACACTTTACGTTAGGATAATCTGGATATGGTAGAATGTAATTTGAATCAAGGTATTTCAACTATAGTTTATCCTAAAGAAATATTAGGAAAAAAACAAAAGGTAATGAAGTTAACAAATTATGTCTTAGCACTGAAATGCTGCGTCTGCGATTTTTAAGTTGTAGAATATAATGAAACGTAGAAAATATTTAAGTATATGCACAACTGAGAGTATATGCAGAACATCTAATGCACACAATAGAAAGGCAATAGTTGCAACCACTTCAGTAAATATGTGAGGTTCCTCTGACACGTCTTTGGAGTAACTGTATTGGACATAGTGCGTACTGTGGAGGTCAGAGTGTCTCTCCAGGTCCAGCCAATAATTCTCCGCATTGAAAGGCTACAGCTGCAGTATTACGGAAATGTAATTAGAATAAGACAGGAAAGAATCGTTAGACGGATTCTTCAAGCCGGTACGACCGGCAGGAGACCTAGAGATAAATCAAGAACGAGATTGTTGGAAGATGTCCATACCTTCATTTGGTCATGCTTCGGAATCTAACGCGAAGGTTATATGATGTTTGCTTCTGATAGGACCCTATGGAGGAAGTACTTGGGCACTCTACCCTAACGAATCACTCAGCGATTGTGGGTGGAAATGAGTGGATAGATGAAAACCGATTTAATTCATTTGTATTGCCAAGAACCCTGCCACCATCACATTCAGTTTTAGTTGCACAACTTCTATAAAATTTAGAATTAAACTCTGCCTTCTACAACCGACAGTGACATGATCACTTCATTATTCACGATAAATCTTTGTTTCCAACATGGTATGTGCAGACACTATTTCGACTTCCTCCTCCATCATTAACATGTACATTTTCAACAAAAGTCAATGTGTTAACTATATACAGACGTTTATATCTCTAAACAAATCTCTCAACTTATTTACTGCAGTCAGCTGAAAATAAACATTTCATTCTAAACGGTTTACATTTAAGTAGTTTAACTCATTATATCAGATATCGCGTTTCTTTCCACTTCTTTATGTTTTTCAGACTGAAAGAGAGATATGTATCTTATATATTGCAATATTTTCATTCACAAATCTCTACTCTTACGCCACGGGAAATAAGTCAACAACAA
>NC_142934.1:104716561-104741561 GCF_046866305.1 Octopus bimaculoides | reverse complement strand
TATATAAGTATGTACGTACGCATATATATATATATATATATATATATATATATATATACACGCACACACACACACACTCACACACACACACACGCACACACAAACAGACATATATATATAGACATACATACCCATAAATATATTTACACACATATGCCATATAAGTATACATACGCACACACGCACATACATATATATATACTAATGAATGTATATATTTATATCCATATATATAGAATTATGTGCGTGCATATGTGCATATTTATATGTATGCGTGCGTGTTTGTATCTGAGGATGGTGCGTGTGTATAGGCAGTAAAAATAGATATATTCTTCGAGTTTTTTTTCTCCTCTTTTTGTGAGTTCCGTGTAGTTTTGGTGGACAATGCAGTTCCCAAATACCTTTTATAAATCTGGATGAAAGGCAGACTGAAATGTGCTGCTCCCTGTTTAGGGTAAACAGGACTAATGTCATTTTGCGTGAACATTGTCGTCAAAATGTGACCGCTTGTCTTATATGATGTCAGCCATTTTGTGATATTTTTATACCTTCAGTCATTAGACTGCGACCATGCTGGTGTATGTATGTTAGTTCTGACGAGGTATGCGGTATTGTTTCCCTCTTTAATCTTTTATTTTTTATAGGGAATTATGTATAGGATAGATGCGGTGTTTTCTAATTTCTGACACTCTCCTATTTAGTTTCCCTTTGCGTTGAGTACTGTAGAACATTATAATTACTGTCTGTTGTAAGTGCATGACGGAAGATTGTCCTACTGGAAATGGAAAACATAGCAGTTAGAATAATGATGTTTACGATAATTCCGTTTTCAGTAAAATTCGTAAATAAAGTTGATCATTAATAGCTTGTTCTCAGTCTTACAAGCTTGTGTTTTATTATTGATGAGGAAGTTGTTAATCTTTTGTTTTTGTAGTAAAATTATTTTATTAGATTACCGTTTGATGCAAAGCATTTTCTCTTTTCTTTTAAGAGGCTTTTGTTAATTTGTTTGTTCATCTCCTTTATAGTTTCAATGCATTTGATTCATATAATACCCATTATATATGGTTTGTGTTTATTTAATGGGTCAGAACGTGATGTATGCATTGCGTTGTATGTTAGTTTAATTTTCGATGGGTTTTGGTCTATCTCTTTGCTAGCATACACGTTGTTGCTTTCGGCCATATCACTTTGAATGCACCGGCTCTTGACCGGTCACCGAAGTTAAATAAGGTCATGGACCAGTTCATAGTTAGATGTGTGACTGTTTGGAAATCTTATTTGCTGTTAGTATCACGTAAAAGTGCAAGTACGTGGCCTACTGGTTAGCGTGTTCAGCCTAGGAACATAATATTGTAACTTCAATTATTGAAGCGGACATCACGTCGTGACCTAGAGCAAGGCTCTTCATTTCACTTTGCTCCATCCTACTCAGTTGAAAATTAGTCCCACCCGAATGATGATATAAAATTTTCTCACTGCAGCTGCCATATGGATGTGCTGCTGGATCAAGTGATGGAGGTTGTTTTTGAGTGCTCGCGGCTATATACACACTTGCAACAAGTAGTAAGAGCGTGGTACACCTTACAAGCCATTCCCGTTCGCAGGCGACACTTGTCTCTAAATAAACATTATTACTTAGTGCTTGCTTCATTCTCTAAATGTTGTACTTCGTTTATGGAGTAAGATATCTTGGTGTTATCAATTGGTCAGTCTCCTACCGCCTCTTCATACACTTACATCAAAAAATGCATGCACTGGTTGTTTTTAAAACAGCCTTCGTTCCACTCGAGGTGTTAAATTGGTCGATGGTTTCTAGGTGCAAGATATTGTCCTTTTTGATAATGAAACGCATTGTTGCACTTTTCAAAGTTTGAACTCGACTGTTGCCCATAAGGAAAGTAGAACGAAAGTTACAAGAATCGGAAGTAACTTCAGAGCACACCGTTAGATGTGATTAAATAAAAATCGTTTAAACTGATCATTACTCAATGATTAATTAGATCGTTACTCCAGAACATTCTAAGTAAATATAAGTGAAGAATGGTGTGAATGGTTGTGAATGGTGTGAATGGTTGTGAGAATCCGAGAAGTGCTATATAACCAATAAATCACAGTATTATGTTCAATGGAAAAGGGGCAACTATCGAGATAGATTTAACAATAGGGGTAATAGTTATAAGCCTGTAGTGGGCTGAATGTGATGTACTATATCATATCGATATGGTGTAGCCCACTACCGAATGTAGAGTGTAGATGTAACGCTTAAAGGTTCTCGCGTCGGAGTAACCAGTGAACATCGAAGAATCAACACTAAGAAGGAAAAAATATTATTTAAATATATTTATTCGTTTGTTCAACAGGTTGTTAAAGAGACAATAGCAATTCTAGTAATAGTGACAAAGTTGCCTCGATGGTTAATAGGCGATGGTGTAGAAGTTGCTGTCTGTCAGCAGAGAGTGAAAGAGGAATGCACGGTGCTAACTAGAAAGGAAGAAAGGATAAAGGGGGCAGCGTCTTTTTTTTTTTTTGCTTTTTATGTCAAGCGAAGGACGATGGAAAGTTCTGCTCTTGATCATGGCTGACGCAAAAGACGGTGTTGCGCCTTGGTCTGGCTGACACAAAAGAGAAAGTGATAGGAAATTCTACCTGTTATATAGACAATGGTTAGTAATGTAGGTCAAACCTTTATTTGACCAGCACAGGTCCTTGGCGGTCAAGTGTTTTCCCATCAAACATCTGATGTAGAGAGGACTTCTCGTTTGTTTTGACAAACAACAAGCGGGCAGATTTGGTTTCAAATCTCAGGCAGGGCGAAGCGAGGTCCCTACAGGTCTGTTCTTTTTAAACCATCTTTTAATCTCCATTCACCTCTTGAGATAGCTGGTGCAGGATGGAGTTTTTACTAAATATTTGATCAGATACACTTAATGAAGGAGTCATATGATGAATATTGTTCTGCCTGTAAATACCGTATTTTCTTCACAGACAATAGAATTTACAAAGATGGTAAGATGTGAATTCAAACATATGCTGCTCGATCTAGAACGTCGTTATTCGTTACTGTATATAGAATGATAAACATAAAATGGTGGAATTTACTGTACGTTTTATTGTAAATTACAGTCGAGAATAAAATAGAGGTTGTATACATTTTAGTACATATTTTCGTATATGTAGCGACCTATATATGTTTATTGTATTGGTTATAGTAATAAATTTTGTATACTATCTTTCATTGTATAAAGTAATGAGCGTTGTTGTGTAAATAACAATGCATATAGTGATAATTATTTTAATGTACACTGCAGTTTTTAGTGGAGAGCATATTCTAGTGTACAAGATATGACACATAAAATATATGCTTCTGTGGTACAACATGTAGTATTTAGGTTAGTATTTGCAAATTATATACGGAGCTGGTACTTTGAAAATGGTATATGGCTAAAGAGTTTTTGATTGGATAACATCATAGATTCAAAAATTTCTTGGAGCGAAAAATGCAGTTCTCCTCACAAGAACTTACAGTTTTATCGGTAGATGTATTTATTTATTTATTTATTATTTAAATTTATTTTGCAGTGGTGCATTCAATATGTCGGCATTTATCTTTACCTTACTAACAAGGAAATGCACAGAAAAGCATATTTCCTATACCGCACTTAGTATATTTTTGCACATATATATATATATATATGCACATGTATATATACGTGGACATATAAAAGTACACACACACACACACACACACACAAACAACACACACACACACACACACACACGCACATACGCACACACACAAACACGCACACCTACACACACACCAACCCCCCACACATATAGACGCACACAAACACACATTTATATATAATCTTAGACTCCTTCCTTCCCTCTGGACGTTTCTCTCTCTTCTCTGGCAAAGGAGCAAGCTCGAAAAGGTATTCGCTCATATATATATATATATATGTGTGCGTATATTCGTATATATATATATATATATATATATATATATATATATATATATATATATATATATATATATATATATATATATATATATATACATATATATATTTATATATATATGTGTGTGTGTATATGTATATATATATATATATATATATAAACACATACGAAATACGTTTATGCACATAAGTTAGCAAATGCAGATGCATATAAATATTTTGACACCATTTTTAGATTTGAATACGCCAAACTTTCTTTTCTTTGTTTAGGACACGTTTAAAATAAACTTTAATCTACATAACAGGAATGTTTTTTTCGAGTGACTTTCATCACAAAACAGATGTGTACCAAAATAGCTTATGCTTTTACATAGTGAACGTGTTATGTGTATAAATGGAAGAAGAAATTAAGGCGTAAATCTATAGAATGACAACAATGGCATGACTAAAGATTATAAACAGACAATTGCATGGTGTCTGAAAATGAGTAACGATGACCGATTGATGACTAATGTCAAGAGGTCACCTCAATGGAAATTCAATACCAGAGACCGTTATATGCGTAATTTGAACAAATTTTAGACATTTGAGAAATGGCCATTAACTTGATTTTAGATTTTTTTTTTACTGTTAGTGTCAGAACCAGTCACAATTGAGCAACGAAAATTTTGATCGTGCAGAAGTTAATAAACATATGATTCTGCAGCTTTTAGGTGCTTTTAAATAGTTAAGCTGGTTCTGTGACGATGTAACTGTTTCAGCTTCATTGCGGATCACGCATTTTTGACAAAGTACATCTCATATGTGTGTGTGTGTGTGTGTGTGTGTGTGTGTGTGTGTGTGTGTGTGTGTGTGTGTGTGTGTGTGTATGTGTAGGTGCATATGGTAATAAGATTCTAGTCATTTTGAATGTATATATCATTATAATGCATGCACTGTTTCTTATATCAACACACACGCACACACACACACACACACACACACACACACACACACGCATACACACACATGAAGGCGCAAGCGGTGGTAAGAAGCTTCGTTCCCAACCACAGGGTTGGTCCAATGTGGTGTGCTATAAGCCCTGTCTGACCAAATCCTTGTGGCTGCGCTTGGTAAATGGAAACTGAAAGCACGTTCTGTTTAAGCAAAATAATATATTCCTCTATACACAATCATACAAAAAACCCCACCTTTTTTGTATTTATTTTTACTCGCATATATATATATATATATATATATATATATATATATATATATATATATATATATATATATATATATATACGTATATACAGCAATCCCTCGCCATATCGCAGTTCACCTATCGCGGTTTACCTATCGCGGCTTATTATTTAAGCTTACGTCGATTCTTCCGTTGTTTTGCATTTATAATAAAATAAATATATAGACTGTACTCTTTCCGACGAAGAGCTATGCATGAAACGTTAACAACTCTCTCCTTTCACGGAGGGATGTAATATATAGCTTGTGCACGTACTCACGTTCGGTTTAATTGTTTGTTCTTTTAATTAATCATGTATATTTATGTGTGAGTTTCTGAGTGTGTGCATGGAGTACTTCTTTGTAGATCTTACCATCACGGAACAGTACACTATATATATATATATATAAATATATTCATACATACATACATACATACATACATACATACATACACACACACACATATATATATATATACATATAAATATACATAACATATACACACACGCACACACATACACACACACACACACACACACACATATATATACATACATGGAAACTCTATCACATACATATGTGTTGCCATCAATATCTCTACGTAATCTATGTTCACGATTGGCATTATTATCAACACGCCACCTTGCCGTCTTAATATGGAACACATGTATATAAATGTGGTGTGGTCTACTCTACTTCAAGAAAAAAATAATAATAAAGGAAACAACATGAATTTCATCTTCGACGCATATTAATGTTGGTCTTCTGAATAGGAGACCCAAAATGATTAAACAACAACAACAGTAACCAGAAGAAGAAGAATAACATAAACAATGAAACTATCGCAGTAGCGCTACTAAAACCACTAACACAATTGTGAACAGCATAACCAGAACGACAACGCCATGTTGCATTCCTGTCACCGTGAACAATATCAACATGGCCAACAGCAATGCTATTAACACCAACAACTATGCAAGCGACTGCATCATCATTAACGCAATCAATATCACCTGAAATGCCAAATATCAAACACTAAAACCTTCAATTCCGTCTGGTAAAGCGCTATTCTTTTTTACGTTATTTCCTTCATTGCGACGAATGCTATTACGGTAGCCAAACCCAATGTCACTGTTGTTATACTATTACAACAAAATTCAATAAGACACATTCTATCTCCTAAATCATCAAAATAATTGCCGATCGACAGCAAGCGTGTCACCACAACCAGCAACCTTTCCAACGCCATACCCAGCAGCACCAGTAACACCAACAACAGCACCACCGCCATACCCAAAAATCTATCTCCGCTTAATGAGGGGATCTCTACGTGGTCCACCGACCTACTAGAAAGAACAGCCAAGCATCCATCAAACCACACATTTATCTTGTAAATATATAAATATTGGATCTATTTCAAAACGGGGGCGCCAGTTTTCATTTATGTTTTAAGTAGTGTTTTTGGTACGGAAAGACTTTCAAACTTCGTATACTTATCTATTTTGTGTTATAGAACAGAAAAATATTTTTGTATTCGAATTTATTTCATGTAAAAAATTGTCTTATTTCGATAATTTCTACTAATCACTAACGTCTATTCAGTTGAAAACAGTTAGCGCTGTAACGGTGTATATCGTATTAATCCCCTAACCGTAACACTAACCCTACCTAGACTGTTAACCGTAACCGTAACCGTAACCCTAACCCTAAAACTAACCCTAACTCGAGAATCCGAACTCTAAAATTGTTACACACATAGATACGCACAGCGTAATTTATTATATAAACAATATATGCATATAAATTACGATTAAACCGGATGAAATATGTCACGGGGAATAACATTTTTATGACCGCCCAGCAGTAAACTCTATTCAGCTGAATAGACGTCAGTGATTGGTTGAAATTACAGAAATACGACAACTTTTACATGGAATAACTTGCGAATTCCTTTTTTTTTTTGTTAAGAAGACTAAGAGTAAAAGATGTTTTATATGACACATTCTACCAGTGTCCCAAGTTTCAAAGTGTTTCGTTAGTGTTTCGTTAAGAAAATACTGGCGCCCCCGTTTTAAAATAAATCCTAAATATTAATATAAATATAAATAATGTAATAATAGCAAAAAAAGAAAAAGAAAGAAAGAAAGAAAAAAACAGACATCAATATTGGATAATATATGCCTGGATAAAAGACGGCTATAGTCTGGTAGCATCAGAATTACCATTCTACTCAATGAGTGTTGACTTTGGGCTAAATAGAACACACACCAATAGTTTTACTATCCAGTACATTAACCACCATCGTCACCGCATTTATTATCAAAGACACCACCACCACCAACAACAACACCATCACCACATCAGCGTTACCACCATTGCCAACACCACCGCCACGACTCGTAGGACAGTAAAGATCTCAATGACCACAAATACCATTAACAATTACAAAAAACCGTATACACCAAGAATAATACAACGATCACCGGACAGCATTCCCTTAACCATCCCTAGTGCCACCAGTGAACATCACCACCGCCAGCACTAGCCAGCATCACCGCAACGGACGATGAAGTCGACTACCACCAACACAACCAGTAGCACCACCGCTACCACCACCACCACCAACAACAAGAAAAACAAGAGCAAAAGCAGGAACGACAATACAAGCGGTAGCATCACGATGATCATCACCGCCATATACACAGCCAGCGCTCCCAGCACCAACGCACCCATCACCACCACCTCTACAGCAAGCAACAACATTATTAGCCAATACACAGTCACTATTAACGTTTCTTCTAACACATCACATCAAAATGGCTGTTCAATGAAGGTGTCAGGCTGACGATAAAGGTTGATGCTCCAACAGAATCTATTTGATGGTGATTTAATAAGGAATCTGTCTTTTGGCAAAACTACTTTCCCATTTATTTCACTTTGTCTTCATTATTTGTTGCGGACGCTATTGTTGTTGTTGTTGTTGTAGTTGTCGCTGTTGTTGTTGTTGATGATTTACTCGATGTGGTTATTTTTGTTGATTTATTGGCTTTGTTGTTTTAGTTGAATTTGTTAGTGGCTGATATTGTCTTCGTTGATTTTCTTGGTGTTATTGTTGTTGCGCTTGTTGATATTATTATATTATGTCTTGTATTTTAACTGTTTTGTTTTTATCAAATAAGTTGTACAGAATGTGATCTTTTAAAAGATCCATTAACAAAATTACTCCTCTGTCTCTACCTCCCTCTTCTCTACCCCTCACATTCTTTTTCACATTTACTTATTCAGCTTCTCCTTCTACCGTTTCCACCCAATTTATCCCCCCACTTTTTCGTCTCTCTTTCTTGCCCCGTCTCTCTCTCTCTTTCTCTCTAACTCTCTCTCTCTCTCTCTCTCTCTCTCTCTCTATCAGTTTCTCTCTTCCCAGTCTCTTTTTCATGCTCTGTCTTTCATTCTGTTCTCCTTTAGTAGCTTCAGCCTATCTTGTATCATTTTATACTGAGCTATTCAAGTTCTCTGTCTCTCTTTGTATTTTCTCTCAGTCTAAGGTTGACAAAATTACCTCCTCAACGCTTGTTTCTGAATCACACAAATATATATATATATATATATATATATATATATATATATATATACACTCACACACACACATATGACTGCTAATCCGATTTAGACTCTTCCATCATACACACACACACACACACACACACACACACACACACACACACACACACACATACACACACGCATATATATAAATACTTACACTGACAATTGACTCTCACCATTTCTCTCTCTCTCTCCTTCCCACCCTATCTGTCTTTCTGTATCCGTCTGTCTCTTAATCTTTCCCTCTCCCTCTCGTTTTCTCTCTCATCCTCTGTTATTTCTCTCTCTCTCTCTCTCTCTCTCTCTTGTTACTTTGATAGCTTTCTTTGTCATTTATGCAATCTACAGAGACAACAACAACGGCTGAAACATTTGTAGCGTTTTCTGAGTTCATGCAATTGTTTGTGCTTATTGGTTACACCGAAGTTTCAGAGATATTTTCATAACGTGATATCAAAATACCAAAGTAAACTAAGATGTAAATATGAATTTGATATTCGAACGCGAATGAAAATTCAAATTCAAGGACACGGATTTACACACGGACACATGACCACACACACGCGCCTGCGATCACGCACATACACAGATGTACTCATGTACATATTGGATTGCTGTAAACTTAAACTGTCATCTGGTTTAGCATTGCCAAAGCAACCTAGATCGAATTTGATGAAGCCTAGTCTTTTCCCAAGCACTATTTCCACGTCTCCGGTTTCAGGATATCTTCCACCTTTCTTCGCAGCAATCTCCGAGCCCTTTCAGCCAAGTTATCACCGTACCCTTCCCTCCTTCCTAAAAATTAGAATGTGCATGCATACATATGCCCCCCCCCCCACACACACACAAGTATATATATACGACAGGCTTCTTGCAGTTCCCGTCTACCAAATCCACTCACAAGGCTTTGGTCGTCCCGAAGCCATAGTAGAAGACATTTGCCACGGAGTGGGACTAAACACGAAACCATATAGTTGGGGAGCAAGCTTCTTACCACACACAGCCACCCCTGCGTCTAATATATATATATATATATATATATATATATATATATATATATATATATATATATATATATATATATATATATATATATATAGATTTAATCAAAAGATTAAATGTGTTACTTAAAATGTTTGAGGCACCAGAATTTGGTAGGGTAAAATCAAAAACAAAATCAAGAGATTTGGTGAATAAAATTTGAAGAAAACGACAAAAATTCAATAGGTTATAGCAGCACGTACGTTTCGTACAAACTTCATTTATTTATGTACTGAGAACACCACATAAGAAATCAAATTCCATTATGCAGCTGAGGAGTACATTTTCATTGCACATCTTATGTGGTGTTTTCAGTACATAAATAAATGAAGTTTATATATATAAATAGTGAGGGCGCATAGCCTAATGGCTAGGATGTTACATCAGAATGATAAGATCGTGGGCTTAATTCCCAAACTTGGCGACACATTGTGTTCTAGGAAAAAGTGTGACACTGTCTACATGTACTGACAATACTGAACTTACGGAGCAACTGAGCTAGCAACAAATCTGAGCAGGTTGTTTAGCACAAAATTACTCACTACACGCACCTTCGTGTGTATGTATATATATATATATATATATATATATATATATATATATATATATATATATATATATATATATATATACATATATATTTTACTCTCTTTTCCTTGTTTCAGTCATTTGACTGCGGCCATGCTGGAGCACCGCCTTTAGTCGAGCAAATCGACCCCAGGACTTATTCTTTGTAAGCCTAGTACTTATTCTATCGGTCTCTTTTGTCGAACCGCTAAGTTACGGGGACGTAAACACACCAGCATCGGTTGTCAAGCGAAGTTGGGGGAGGACAAACACAGACACACAAACATATATATATATATATATATATATATATATATATATATATATATATATATATATACATATATACGACAGGCTTCTTTCAGTTTCCGTCTACCAAATCCACTCACAAGGCTTTGGTCGGCCCGAGGCTATAGTAGAAGACACCTGCCCAAGATGCCACGCAGTGGGTTTGAACCCAGAACCATGTGGTTGGTAAGCAAGCTACTTACCACACACCCACTGCCCCGCCTATGTATATATATAAGCGTGTCTGTATGTGTATGCTCACTTCTGTCAAGTAGGAAGGAATTGTTGATTGGTGTATTGTCCTGATGCAAATGCTACCGACATCTGAACTTTTGCGACGAAACCTCATACTGACCCCATCAAGACTTCCACAAGGTACACTTTGTTGTCCATCCTGCTGTCAAAATAGGGATTAACGAGAGCTTTCGGTAGAATTGCTTTGCCTGGCCTTCTTCTGTCTAGAAGAGACAGAATGCTTACATTGAACACTCTGTCTTCTGGTATCTGTATCATAAAAGCTTTCTTCACAGGCTACCAGATGCTCGAGTACTGTTGGATTAGAGGTAACAAGCTCAATCATTTCCATGCTGTCACCAACGCGTTTTTCATTCTGTTCATCACTGAGCACCTTGTTTACTTATTATCTTTATAGACACACGACAGACTTTATAATGAAAATTGCAAATTTTCTCAACGACCTCGGATATTCTGATGTTCCACTTCCTCCCACACCTCTCACTCATCGATCTTACCTCTTCCGTCTCATACTTGAAACTTCTTTGCAGCAGAAAAACTGATGCTCGGCTCATGTAAATTAATCCATAAGCAGTCAGACAGGAGAATTTCATACGTTTCTGTAGCGTTTTTGTCCGGTTTTAACATAAAACGTCATTGCTCCCAGTTCTTGTCACGTCCCAACTGCATTTTGAAAACTAATCATCTGTGACAAGCAATGTTGAGTAGGACGTGTTCGAAATAGTTTCACAGTTGTTTGCTTCAATATGGAATAGAAGCGTTAGTAGATCGGTTTATTAGATACAAAGTAACAATATACTTAAAATTCTTCAGGAATACACCTCTCAGGCAAAAGACTAAAGATATATTTTGAAAAAGCATTTCTTTACTTAATATCTTGCTACATCTAACTATATTGTATTTTTATACATTTCTATCTTCATTTCACAATATTTTGCTAGAAACTTTTGTCTTTCATGGTCATTCCTCTCAATTATCTCCAGATCATTATATCCTACCCTATTTCGTTTTAAGTAAATAGAACATTAGCATAACACTTAATTTGCTGGAAACTGGCCGCTATATCAGGCTTCAAGACTGTAATACTGAATAGAACAAGATGGCAGATCCCATTGATTATGAATTTCAATTTTTTCAACTGCATAAGATACGCAGCTAACAATGTCATTTCATTGATACATCTCATAACATTTGGCGGCATTTTAGTCATAAACTAAATTCTAACAGAACCTTTCAGATTTAACAACCATAACTGCCCAAAGACCTATAAGCTAACTTTTATGTTCAGAACGTTATTGTTGCATATGATGTATCTTATAGCCAGACTAATTCGATAAAATAACCATTTTATCGTTGGGATTTCGGATGAAACGACACAAATATTGCGCTGTAAATAAATTACGATTCAGAAATTTCTCCAATCTTATACGGTATTTTGATATCATAAACTTATAACAAGATAGTTTCATTTTTCTAAATGTTCTCTCTATTATCACAAGACATCGGCTTCCGTCATATACGTTGCAAACAAACAAAAGCATATACACACGCACACACACACACACACACACACACACACACACACACACACACACAGATCCATGCACACACTAAGACACAACCGTAAATACATAATCACAGATACATATCCATACTCATATGCAGGAACATATACACAACTAAATATGCAGGTGTACATATATACCACTACATGCGTTTTTCTGCGCTTGCGAGTGTGTATGTTAGTGTGTGAGAATGTTATATAAACATGTTTGTATATCTATCTATCTACCTATCTATCTCTCTGTCTCTCTATCTATCTATCTATCTATCTGTCTGTCTGTCTGTCTGTCTGCCTGCCTGCCTGCCTGTCTGTCTGTCTGTCTGTCCGTCTGTCTGTCTGTCTGTATGTCTATCTATCTATCTGTATACACACAAACACGCATATGCATATGTATGTATGTATGTATGTATTTATGTATGTATGTATGTATGTATGCATAATCATATTCTTTTCTACTCTAGGAACAAGGCCCGACATTTTTGGAGAAGGTACCAGTCGATTAGATCGACCCCAGTACACAACTGGTGTTTAATTTATCGACCTCGAAAGGATGAAAGGCAAAGTGGACCTCGGCGGAATTTGAACTCAGAACGTAAAGACAGACGAAGTGCCACTAATCCTTTCGCCCGGCGTGCTAACCTTTCTGCCAGCTCTCCACCATCTCATGTTTACATATTGATGCTTACATTGTGAATTGGAACTGGTCTTGTAAAGTTATTTGCGGCTTCCTTTTTTTTTTTTTTTTTTGAAATAATGAGGGCAAATGAATTATTTTCACGTCCTGAAGAGCTAAGCCGTGATTTTTAATGCTGTCTATGATATATTGAGGACTTGCGTTTACCAAGTTAATGCACATCGTAGAGACTGCAACAATTTTAGTGGTATACTCTTTATGTTTAGTATTTGGGGATTATGATAGCATATTTTTTGATGTGCAGTAATTTTGTCTCTGTGTAGTTGAAAGACACAAGAGTACCACGACAGATTTGTTGGATGATTTTGAGGTTATTTGCTGGTTTAATTAGTAAGCATTTCATATGAGGTCTTTCGGTTACATGACAATGATTCGTTGGTACGGAAGGTTGCGGGATGAAAGAATAGTAGTCGGTATTATCTACGTAAGCATTGGCGAGTCCCTCCCTATAGGTCGTCTGTTGTACTGATGTAATTATTTATCTTGGTGTACCACCGTTGGATTGTCTCGACCTCAGCTATATAGAACAAATAGTCTACGCAATTGAGAACAAATACTTTTTCACAGGATCAACATGATATTTTTTTTTGTTTGTTTAACCTGGCAGACACCAGCATTCTGTTGTCATTTTGATTATATGCATTCCATATAATGCGGAGTGCTAGCCGAATCGTTAGAACGCCGAGCAAAATGCTTTGCGGCTGCTCAGGTCGACTTTGCCTTTCATCGTTTCGGAGTCGATAAAAAATGACTAATCCCCATTCCCGAAATTGCTGGCTTTGTGCCAAAATTTGAAATCAGTTATATGCATTCTATGCTCACAAAATGAAGTATCATCACTCTGGAGGTTTTGCATGTTACTCACCACGTGAAACTGTGATTTCAATTAACTCTCCTTTTGGTTGGACTCTGTTTGATACTGGAGTGTACACGTTATTTTCTTCTTGAGCAAGGCAACACGGATATATTTTCAGACTTATTTTTAATTTTTGCGTTCCCATCAGGCTACGTGACTACATGTGAAACATTTGTTATCGTCAGCAGCGTGGCTGGTGAGGGTGGCTGACGATATGATTAAGGCCATATCTCAGAGAGCTACAGTATATTTGCCCCATACAGCTTCAGGATGACTCGGTGTTTCCTTGGAGAGCATTCTGTTAGCTGCAACTATCCGACTCATACCTTTTTAAATGTTAAGCAGTTAGGCTGCTTTATTTTTCCAACAACGCCATAGGTCATGTGCTTTGTGACATCAATTCGTAATCGAAGGCCTTTCTAAAGCCGAAACATATAACTAAATTTTAATGATTGAGGTGAATTTTCAGTACGCAGTTCTAATGTTAGAGTAACAGTATTAGGCAGTACCTTATTGAACAGAATCCCTAATGCGTGACAGTGAGCATGTCACGTGCCACTAGGAACGTGATTATGCAAGTATATATATGTGTGTGTGTGTGTGTGTGTGTGTGTGTGTGTGTGTATGTATATACGTTATTTAATGGCATGCCACTCTTTATATCCTATTAGACGTGGACGTATTGCTCGAACGCCGTCTAACTGTGGTGTTTCATCTTGAGAAATCTTTTCATATAGATCTTTGATGCTAAGAAGCAAAGCATTATTAGTGGCAGACGAGAATTGTCTGTCACCGGTGGTGGGATTGATAGATCATGTGATTTCAGCGTGTTTACGTATCATCATCAACAAGAATCCAATGACAGCATGTCTGCATATCTCGCTGCCAGCGATATACAGGGTGGCCAAAAGTAGGTTTACGGTTATTCAACTATCTCTTTCGCATTCACATACTAACAGCTTAGATTTTAATTACAAAAAAATGAAACAATGAAACCATTCTTCTATGCTACTTTAGTTAATTGTAAGAAAGAAATTTAAATGTAGCAAAATGTTTTTAAAAAACATTTTAAGTGTATACGTGATAACTGTAAACCTACTTTTGGGTCATCCTGTATAGAAAACTATAGAATATTCAGTCACTGAGGTTCAAAATAACCATCAGAGTATATAAAACGTCAATATTAGCGACGGAGACTGTATTGATACCGAATAGAAATCATTATATAATTATTCACGTTGCTGTTCTATTAGAACGGAGTATTATTGCCGTATTCACATTGAGAAATCCTCTCATACAGGCGTTTGATACCAAGAATCACGGAAATATCGGTGTCAGATGACTATCGTCTACCACTAGTGGTACAACTGTTAGATCACATGATAGAAGATGGTAGTTGCCCAAGTGATGGTTATTTTAGGTGGTGGTAGTTGGGCACGTGAATAATTTGAGGTGGACGTGGTAGCAATAGTATGGAAGGAGGAAGGATATTGTTCCAAGGCAAAAGCTTTTGATGATGATGAGGATGATGATGGTGATGGTGTTGTTGAGGATAAGAACGATAAAGAGAAGAGCAATGAAGTATGTGAAGGTGGTACGTATGGAGGTGACAGAAAAAAGATTGTTGCATTTCCTTTCAGTTGCAATTTGGCTCCGTCTAAGCAGACCTCTCAATGTTTGACTCTCCTAACTTATTTTAAGCCAATTCATCAATGGCCCTCCCCTTTTAAGACATTAAGGTGTAGTTTGATTGAAATTGCCTTCTATGTACAATTACAACCGATATATTAACAACATTGACTCTTTCTTGTTGACTTAGGCATGCTCGGGTAAATGTTTTAATGTCGACTATTTAATGTTCTATATTGAGTATATTAGTATGCAAATCTTACATCAATTTCTATTTATTGTTAAATCGGATTTACTTGTTTATTACTACCGGTACTAAATTGACTAGTAACTAAAAGCAAACATAGCTAGATATTAAATTATTTGGTTAAATATCGTCATATTTTAAAATCGATAATTCATTCTACAATATGTATCTGTTCATTGTATTACTAGCAAACTGCAATATATTATATGTTATTATAAATTATTCCATCGAAATTTACATTATCTTATGCTGGCCAGCTATTCCTTATGTTAATAGTGACTATTATTATTCAAGCAATGGAATAACTGAAAATATGGAAGTCTGAACAAACTTCTTCTAGAAATGCCTGTCATTTCGCTTAAGTCTCTTTTGTAATATTATAGTAGATACATCTGAAATTGAATCATCTTATTTCCTTGAGGACTTACCACACATTGCATTTAGAAATATTATCGTTATATTTGCGGAATATTTACTTCGAATGTAATCTATAATATTATAATTGAATGTAGACTAGGTTCCTGTCGCGATTTAGATTTTTCTGTTCTTTTTTAATGTTTCAGTTATCTGACTGTAGCCATACAGGGGCACCACCCTGAGGAATTTTTAGTTAAATGAATTGACCCCAGTACCATGCTTTCCTTTAAGCATGGTACTTATGCTATCGCTCTCTTTTGCCGAGCCGCTAATTTACGAGAAAGTAAACACACCAACGATGATGGTGGTGCCCAACACACAAATAAGACACAGACACACACACACACAAACACACATATGTATAAATACGCCGGGCTTTCTCCAATTTCCGGCATATACTATATATATATAATGTGGCACTCCGTCGGTTACGACGACAATAGTTCCAGTTAATCCGATCAACGGAATAGCCTCCTCGTGAAATTAACGTGCAAGTGGCTGAGCACCCCACAGACACGTGTACCTTTAAAGTAGTTCTCTGGGAGATCCAGCATGCCACACAGTGTGACAAGGCTGGCAGTTTGCAACACAGGTACAACAGAAACAGGAATAAAGAGTGAGAGAAAGTTGTGGTAAAAGAGTATAGGGTTCGCCACCAGCCCCTACCGAAACGTCGTGGAGCTTTAGGTGTTTTTGCTCAATAAACACTCACAGCACCCGGTCTGGTAATCGAAGCTGCGATCCTACGACTCCGATTCCGTCGCCCTAACCACTGGGCTATTGCGCCGCCACAGACAGACAGAAACACACACACACACACACACACACACACACACACACACACACACAAATATATATATATATATATATATATATATATATATATATATATATATATATATATATAAACAGAATAAACTTACTACTAACTCGAGTCTTCACAATAATATTAAAAGTGAAAAATATTCAATATTTTATAAATATATTTTATAAAAATCTATCAAAAATGGTAAAGAGGCGGTATTACTGCATTCTGGAATTCTACTTAAACATGATGAATATTAAATTAGACGTAATAGTCGACTAGCAACTCAAAAACAACTAAAAATATGAGGCAAATGGCAGTAATTTTAGCTTTTTTTTATAACTCATGTAACTAAATTCCATCGCAGTCTGACTATATATTTTCTTTCTCTATACTCATCTTTCCAACCACCTGCCATTGACTATCCTTCTCATACATTTACGAGTAAATTTCTTTCAAACGGGGGCATTTAAGCCGTAAGACACCGCGCACAATCATGCTCCAGTAAAACACATACAAACATTGATTTTTGTAAAACTACCTTCGTATAGTTAGATGACATACAACGTAATATATTTTAGTGTAATTAACACAAGATATAAATAACTTCCGTTTAAATTTTATTATATATGCATAATCCTCTCACTTTCATCTATTTATCTTGAATTTTCAGATTTGCAAGAAATCACCCTTTTAAAAAGCAACTCATTCTATAAAATCTTAATTATCTGTTATAGTATTATGTATGTCCTCTCAGAGAACTTGAATTTCAGTGTAGGTATAATTAAACAAAGAATTATTAATCTACGCAGCTTCTCTTTCAAATTACAGTGACCTAATAAATTAAATTATATATATTTAAGGAAAAAAATTATGTTTTTTTTTCTTTAAGAGGTTTTTTCACGCTGACTAATTGATAAATTCTTATAAAGATTTTATCCTTACATTATATTATAAATAATTAGAATATATTCAGTGCTGAATATTATTCTGTAAAAGCACATGTTGCCGAAGTGTAACTTGAAAAACCCGCCTTTTTCACGGATATATAAAGATGAACAGGAGTCATTGTACTTTGTTGGGTACATCAGGGTATGTTGATTTTTGTTTATTCTTAATGTGTCTTGACCATACGTGCACTGATGATTAAAAAATGCATCTTACTGCATAGTTTTGCTGTATTAATTATGTAACCATTGGTTTGCCGTTAAGTTAAAAGTTTTTAGGAGGTTAGCTTTGAAAGTTGCATTCCCTCGTGATCGGTACAAATGTGCTTATTTTGGTAGCTTTGACTTATGGAGTCCCTCTAAGCGTGAGGCATTATTGTATAGAAATGCCCTTATATGAATTAAATTATATATACTTATGGAAAAAAAATGATGGTTTCTTTTTTCCTTATGAGTTTTTTTAACGCTGACTACTTGATAAATTCTGATAAAGATTTTATCCTTACATTATATATATATATATATATATATATATATATATATATATATATATATATATATATATATATATATATATATATATATATATATATATATATATATACATATACATATATATACATATATATATATATATATATATATATATATATATATATATATATATATATATATATATATATATGTGTGTATATAAATATATAAAACAAAATATATAAATAAAAACACAATTATTTAATTCATGCATGAAAATCCACAGTCACAGAAAAATTTTATAAGGTGAAATTTTATTTAATTTTGATAAATTAAATTGAGTTTTTCCCTGTAAATTTGGAATTTTTTCCCTAATATCATTATCATAATGATATATATATATATATATATATATATATATATATATATATATATATATATATATATATATATATATATATGTGTGTGTGTGTGTGTGTGTGTGTGTGTGTGTGTTTAATACGCAAAGAGTTACTAATAGTTTCATGCTTTTACGGCATTTTAAATTGATAGATTTATAAAACACTCATTGTATCTCCTAGCAATCTTGCAGGCCCTGTTCATGCATTAGATGTATTCTAAAAACAACGACATTGGACTGCAAGTAGAAACCATAATTAATGTAGCTGACGCAGAACAGTATAACTGAAAATATGCGTTACGTGTGCGTACTTGCGCGTGTGCGTGTATGCGTGTCTGCCAACCGATGTCATACTATACACATTATATTATAGTGAAGTATTTCCATGCCGTTTCTTTTCACTGATATATGGCAATCGTTGCTTTGACTTTAACTAACAAATAAAGTAAATTTTATTAGTTCATAATGATTCACAATATTAACAGGGCCTCCAGTACCTATTTATTCACTAACGAGATCTATAATACAATCTTCTAAACATTTATCAACATATCAGATTCCATCACGATAGTACATTGATAATATTCAATTTATATACATGTGTGTGTATAGTATGTGATTGTGGTGTATGTATGTGTGAGTGTGTGAGTGTGTGAGTGTGTGTGTGTGTGTGTGCGTGTGTGTGTGTGTGTGTAGGGTATATTTAGTGTGTATTGTTTGCTTCTTACTTCCCCCATGGCAATTCATTTTCTGTTCAGTATATCGAAGTATTTTTCTATTCATTATTCATTTCGTTTCTAATTACTTTTCATCGCTATTCTTTAACAGCGAAGCTATTTTCTGTTTCCAAGAATACCGAACAGTTATCTCCCTTAAGACACTCCGATTTTATGTAACAATTTCACTATATTTCGTAATAACCTATTACGTAACCCGTCTAATTCTCTCCTTGAAACTTGTAATCACACCTATTCCTAGTATACAGTCGTGGTTAAAAATTTAGAACGTTTTGTTTAAAATTAAAATTGTTATGCCCAAGTACAATTCCATTCAAATATATACAATAAATGCGCATTGTAATTATTAAAACAAAACTTACTTGGAAAATGATGCGTGTCGTTCGATCATTTAATAATGTAATTAATATATAAATAGATGCATATATCCATGCATATATGCACATACCTACATATATATGTACACATACATGCATATATGGGTACAGGACATTAAAAAAAAAACAATAAACACAATGAGAAACGATAGCATAAAAACGAAAACAGAAAACGAACTTTTTTCGAACATATATATATATATAAATTTTGTACGACTCTCTTATTCGTTCATTCTTTCTTTCTATCAGCCCCTTCGCACTTACTTTGTTCTTTCCACTCTTCTTTCTTTCGTTCCCCCTCTTACACATTCCCTGGCTTTCTCTCCATTCTCACCTTCCCTACTTTTTCACTTTAATCTCTCCTTTTTTCTCGTCTCTCCCTAATTCTTCTCTCCCTCTGCCTCTCTTCTCTCTCCCCACGTGACTGGTGTTCGCCCAAGCCTGACCTTTCTTTCTTGGTTCGACTACCATCCGTGCAACATCTATATTGCTCACCATGCCTGTCATCCCTTATGTCCCTGCCGTAAGGCTTCACTTTCACACACGCCAGCAAATAACAGGACAGAACAACAGATGTCGAAAGACACCTGCTGTTATGTCCTGTTATTTGCATTTCTATTTGTGTACCATTTCTCCGTTTCTTTCCGTCCTTGCTTTCGCATATATTCGCTGCTTTCGTCCAAGGAATCTAATACTCTTAGTTTAGTTTTTCCTTGGGGCTGGCCAGATTGGAGTAGCCTTGAGTATAAGCAGCCGAAAATACAAAGATAATTTGGAACTCGACTGAAGAAAGAAAACTTCTATTGACCCGTCTGTGTTTTTTCTTGTACCCTTTTTGCATCATCTGTCTGGACGTTTTGCATTCTTGTCCCATTTTTTGTATTCCTTTATATATATATATATTATATTATATTATATTATATATTATATAATATATATATATATATATATATATATATATATATATATATACGACGAGCTACTTTCACTTTCTGTCTCACAAGGCGCCACGCTGTGGGACTGATCCCAGAACAATGTGGTTTGGAGGGAAGCTTCTTATTACACACATCCACACCTGCGTTTATGCTCGAAACATTTGGCCACGACTATACAACACATCTGCCTACTTTACAATTTCCCCGCCTTACAATGTCCCTTCCTACTGACATATTGTAATTCTTACACGTATCAAAGGAACTACATATTAAATTGCTCTTTCGCCCTCCTATTTCCACCTGATAACGTGCAAGATAAAATTCACATCAGCAGATATTCTATTTCATATCTCGTTATTATTATTAGTCATGCAGTAAAGCTGTGAGTTGGTAGAATCTTTAGTGCACCGGACAAAATGCGTAGCGGTATTTCGTTTGTCTTTACGTTCGGAGTTTAAATTTCGCTGAGCTCGACTTTGCCTTTCCTCCTTTCGGTGTCTATAAAATAAGTACCAGATGAGAACTGGGGTCGTTGAATTTGCTGGCTTTGTGCCTAAAATCTGAAAACATCATTCATCATGCAGTTAGTTAATTAAATAATTAACTAATCGTCTGTTAAATAATTCTTACGATTAATCTCAGTCATCTGAATATCATGGGAAACAAAAATATCCATTACAACCTGATGCCTGGTTTAAAGGAAATAGATCTCCAGTAGGTGAAGACTATGCCTGCAAAAGGGTTTAATCAGAGAAAAATGATGAATAAAACCAACAGGATCGTAGAGCACTGCGTCTGGTATTTAGAGCGATTTATCATCTATTCCTCTGCTGTACGAAGGTGGAAAAAAAAAATAAAATAAAAACGCTAATGTTAATTTATCATGACCATATGTACTCGAGTGGGATGCATTCTATTTCTGCTTCTTTTTCTAGAAATGTTAATTTCATTAAGAGAAAGTTAATAGGTAGTGGTGAATACGGTATCAAGAGGAGAAGTCAGAAGCTGTAAAATGATTTGGTGTGGTTCATAAATTTGTATTGTTGGCAGACTCCAGAGATAGACTGCAAGAGCTGATTCATCATTTGAATGAAGTGACACAAAACTCTTGGTACTGAATGAATACAGAGAAGCCGAAATTTTGGAGAAGAGGAAGAAACTAGGATACCACTGCATATCGGAAGTCCAGACCGTCCACGACATTAGCAGACTCGAGAAACTTGATGGTATATTGTGCCATAATGGAGATGCGGAAAGCGATATCAAATGCAAACTCTTAAATATGATAGTCTTAGTTTAGACAATATACAAATTTAATCAATACACACAATGGATAGAAACATTAAGATCCGTCTGAAGAAGAGTATTGTGCTTCTGACAGTCATACACGAAAGCACAATTGGGAAGTAGACTGCAAAAATTAGCTGACTAAAGAAAACCCCAAGACATTATCAAATTCCAAAAATTCTTAAGAAGAATATCCTGGCGAAGAATCCACGACGCTGTCACAGAATAAAATGAACAGTTCATGTTCTGCAGCAGCCAAATCATTAGGATGCGTGAAAAAAGAATTGAACTGGACACCAGATGGAGGATGGAGAAATCAGGAATGACCATGTTTTACATGATGCCGCTTATTCTAGCGAGGCATCAAGAATGTCAATAGGCAATGGGAAATATTAAAGATAGATTAGCTGATAAAGACTGGAAGAATACTGCAGTCTGATACACAAATATACCGTCAACGGAATGAATAGTACATAATTGTGATGTTTGAGTGTGTGCACTCAGGTGTTTACACACACACACATACGTCATGTGCATGCATTTTCGTATATTTCATTACGTGCCCCTCCATTAATGTGTACCTGTGTTATTGTGTGTATATGTGTGAGCGTGTGTACTTATGCGCGTAGATGTACGTGCATATTTCTTTGTTTGTAAATAGGTTTGCGCGCGCACAGCAAAATATATTTAAGTTACATAATAGAGTCTATTCCTTATATGTATATCTATCTATCTATCTCTCTCTCTCTCTCTCTCTCTCTCTCTCTCTCTCTCTCTCTCTCTCTCTCTCTCTATATATATATATATATATATATATATATATATATATATATATATATATATATATATATATATATATATATATGTGTGTGTGTGTGTGTGTGTGTGTGTGTGTGTGTTTGTCTGTGTATATATATCTATATACACAGACACACACACACATACACACATATATATATATATATATATATAGAAGCACACATAACGGATGGAAATCAACATCGTGTAAATGAATAAACATTGTTACATTAATATATACTTTCCCTCGTATCTAAGTATTACTCAGAGACGCACCCGCACAGACACTGTTGCAGAAATATACACATACATACATCTACACACATCTGTACACGGACTAATATTAATAGAGGAACACATGATGAAATCTATATAACTGCTTGCACATAATCTTTGGTTTGTGTGCATATTTCTGTAAATACTGCAATGAAAATTTATCCAAAACTATTAGCATTGATATATTAACTGTGATGATACTGAAATAGGAGACTGTCCCACCAACGTAATTACAAACTGGAAATGTTCAGACATGTAAGCAATCGTTACATTTGATACTCGATAGCTTCTGTTTGATTTCCACAGCCACCGCAGTAAAGACTTGTTGCCGGCATCCACCATCACCACTGCCACCACTTTCGCGACCACATGTAGCAGCAACATTAACGCTGACATCATCTGTAAGAGAATCGTTTCATTAAGCTATTGTTACAACCGTCTCCAACATCACCACCACCAACAACAACCAACCACACAATCACCACAACAACGACAAAGACTGACACCACCACCACCACCACCACCACCACCATCACCATCACCACCACCACCACCACCACCACCACCACCAAAACCACCACCACCACCACCACCACCACCACCACCACCAAAACCACCACCACCACCACCACCGCCACCACCACCACCACCACCACCACCACCACCAAAACCACCACCACCACCACCACCACCACCACCACCATCACCACCACCACCACCACCACCACCAAAACCACCACCACCACCACCACCGCCAACACCACCACCACCACCACCACCACCACCACCACCAAAACCACCACCACCACCACCACCACCACCACCACCACCAAAACCACCACCACCACCACCACCACCACCACCATTGCCACAACCACCACCACCACCACCACCACCACCACCACCACCACCACCACCACCACCACCACCACCACCACCACCACCACCACCACCACCAGAACTACGAACACTGAATTAACGCATACAAAATCTCCGGCACAGAAACATAATGAAAAAGCTTCTAGTAGGTTCCAACTCAGCATCCAATAATCTGGGAGTACAACACTATACGTTTACTTCATATTTGTATCTACTTTGTTTTAAGATGCTGAAGTGGATCTCCTTAAACCTTCCTAATTGTTGTTGTTTTTGCTGTTTAACACTTGCAAAAATCTTATGTAGTTGACTCGTGTTCAAAGCCGGAGAGCAAAACAACAACCATATTACAAAGAGGAAACATAAGTAAATTTAAGAATTAAATACTCAAAGAAAATTGTAAAGTTTGTGGATAAACACAATAAAAATTTCACCGTGGAGATGACTGTCATTACATCTGGCCAGGTTATACGCGTGTCAATGCATCTGGTGATGTGCTGGAAAGTTCCTGGCTTAAGGGTGTCGCGAAAGGCCAGGTTGGAGGCCCAAGCTTCCGAGTTTTTTTGCGGAGCTTAGAAAACCTGAAGGACCGTTGCAGTAAGTGTGTGAATCTGAGAGGGGGTTTATGTTGAATAAAATATAAATAACTGATCGTTCTGTATTTTCTTTTACCCAAAGCCAACAATTTTTCAGCACGTAAGTATAAAATATGCATCAATTATGAAAATCAACTTG
>NC_142934.1:104699061-104706561 GCF_046866305.1 Octopus bimaculoides | reverse complement strand
AATGATGAAACATGAGCAATATCAAAACATCATTAAAATCTGCATTACTTCATATGCACGACACGAATGGTGGTGTTAATTACGAAAACTCTTTGTGCCTCGCGCGCACACGCACATACACATATAAGTAAATATATCACCATTTTACACTGTGTATCACATTAAACGTGGGAAGGTTGGTGAGCGTGTTTATTAGATTATTTGTGCATGTTTAGATATTCTTGATGATGACGATGATGATGATGATGATGATGATGATAACTGTGAAAAGGATGATGATTATGATGATGATGATGACATTGACAATGTTGGCGACGATGATGTTAATATGAGGTGGTCGATTTTTTAAGGATAGTTGTTACTTCGTACAAAACAATGAGTGAAACATCAACAGTAATGAAGATAACTAGAACAAGAAAAAACATCTAAGAATATACCATGGATGTAGGTGGTGATTGTGATGATGATACAAGCGCGGGAGAGTAAGCAGTATAATAATTTTAATAAAATATTTAAAATATCATATTGCCGGAAATACAATTGAAAATAATCACGTTGAAGACTACAGCAGAAATTCTTAAAATTTTGATAACAGGCAGAATCATAAAAAATACAATTATTAACAACAACAAGAAATATAGCGAAACAGCAAACTCAGCGCCTAGATGATTCGAGTTAAGGTTATAGGGTGTGGGTGTAAGTCATTTACGAAATATCCACAAAGTTGGCTGATGTGAGATAAGTGAAAAAGTTCTTATGCGAATGTTACATGTCTGAAATTATTTGTCGATAGGAATAGTTGATATTGTTAAGAAAATTCCGCCACTAGCAATTAAAATAAACGTTGAGCAATAGAACTCTAGAAATAAACACTGAAGACAGAAATATAAAGTGGCAGAAGGAAGGCAGGTGAAAGGAAAAGCAGAAGAAGGACGGAAGGGGTAAAATAAAAAGAAGTGAACGAAGTACTAAACGAAGAAAGAAAGAAACTTATGGGGAAAGTATCAAAGAATGAACGAAAGAAGGAAGGAAGAAGTATGGAAAGAACAAATGAATAAAGGAGAAAAAAATGAAAGGAAAAAAAAGAAAGAAATTTTGAAAAATTGTCGGTGATGGAAAACTAAAACAGGGTTAGAAATAAAGACACATCAAAACATTGAAAAAGGTAACAAAGATGAAAGATAATAATGAGAAAAATAAGATAAGAGAGAAGGAAGAATTGAATGAAAGTCTTACAAAAAAAATACTGCTTTTATCGACATTTTCTAGAATGGAAATCCACAAGAATTCCTCTATGTTTTTTCATTAACTTTTGTTCTTTTGTTTACAGAATAGAAAAATATTTAAAAGAAAAATACAAATCTTCCCTATTTCAATTCCTCTGCCTTATTTTAGCCCGAATACTTCATTTCATACAGAGAACACCTGTTGTGTTTGCAGCTATTATTTTTTCATTCTGTTATGTGTAGTAGGTTATACAGTTTTATATGGTAGTTTATATGTTTCCTAATAGTTATTTTTACTTTACTGTTTATTTTTTCTTGTTCTTAGTTCTTTTGCTTTAGCTTATTATTCAAATTTATCTGCTATTTTTTCATTATTTTCCTCTACTAGTTTATTTTTTTAAATCATAGAAGATATGAAAAGATTATCGTCAGCAGGGTGGGTGAATAATATTTGAATAAAGTTATTGTACTGGCAATCAGAATCAATAGACTGGTTACAGTTCATGGTTAGAAATATTTCGCATAAATTAGTAATGCACAAGCTTAACGCATGAACATCACGTAATATCACGAATCCTTGCCTTTACCCAATTTAGGAAACCATTGCTACAGGACTTGTGAAACCACAATCTTCAACTATTCTTTGATAATCATGCCTATCTTAAGTTACTATTTCTATTTAGATGTATTTCTTGTTTTTCTCAATGCAAAAATGAAAGCAGTCCTATGTAATTTGGGTATGGTGGAGTGGTTTATTTCGTTTCTCTCTTTTGTATTGTGTTAACATTAAATAATATGCGTGCAATGCTTAACAGTTCTCTTTCAGTATATATAAGCAAAGAATGCATACTTAACGTAAAGAGTACCTCCCAAAACTGTGAAATGAGTGAAAACTGAACACGTAATGGAATGAAAAAGAAATGGAGCATCAAAGGTACTTCCGAGTGAAAGGCAAAGTAGAAAGCTCTAAGGTTAAATAGACCAAAATATGTATGACATGTATTATGCATTAGGGAGTGAGATTCAGAGTTAGTAACTCAGGTTGTAGCTATGGATATGATTTGATATTATAAGATCTCATCACTGTAGCTCTGTCTTACTTGTACTTTTCAGAATGAGATTTTATTCAAGAAAAAATTGACTAATTAGTGAGTCAATAAACTTACTGTCAGATTTTCTGTGTTATTACAATTCCTTATCATTTTTCAGGCGTATATTACTTTCAGATTTCACCACACACATTCAAAGCGTCAACTAAAATAACTATGCGACCAAAGTTAACAATCTTTTCTAACCACCGAAGTACTATAGAATAATATTTTTGGTAACGATGCATGCTTCTACACTATACCCCACTATTGGTCATCTTGAAATGGTTGAAACATGCATCAGTATCTTTAAAAAACAGTTAAACAAAGGTATCATATATATTTTTTCTCTGTAAATTATTGAAGTTTGGACAAAACTTTCATCAGGAGACGAGAGGACGCGCCATAGGTACCGCTATGGCAGTTAATACCACTAACGTCTTTCTGACAAAATTTGAGACAGGTAATGAAGACATTCAAATCTCTGCACAATCAAAAACTAATCCCCATGGCTACGCTTCAATTGATAAAATATTTGTCTGGGAAAAATCGCTGAATACAAACTATTGTTTTAAGTTCAATTTGAAATTCTAGTCGAGGTTTTTGAAAAATAGCGTCGAATTTTTAAGTTGGTGTGAGGCTAAATAATGACAGAATTATTTCAAAAACCCAAGCCATCCTAAATTTACCTTCACCGCCGCTCCGATCATCAACAACATACAATTAAGTCAAATTCGAAATCTCAGTTTTCGAGGACAAATCTGAATTGTACTGAAATAAGAAAGCATTTATTATAAAAATGCATATGCTTTTGTGTGCCATTATGTCAAACGCAGTTATTATGAATCACGATTAAAACAAATCAAAAATTACATAGCTAAGATTAATAAAACATTAAAATTCCATGCATAATTCTAGCAGCCAGATTAAAATTTGTGATCGAATTTCTTTAGTGATGAACTTGCACCGAAATTTCGCTAGCATTTCAAAAGTTCTATTAAAATTAGCAGTATATTTCAAGAAATAACATGATTTCAAACAACTATTCTCTCATCCGCCTATTGTAGGCTTTAAACGTGATAAAAACATATACGAGAACTATAAACAGTACCTTGAATCCCATAACACCAATATTGAGGTTTCTGAACGCTGTAGCTCGAAAACCAATCGCAGGGGAGATAAGCCGTCTTCATTGTGCAACAACATGATTCAAGTCAATTCCATCACAAATCATAATAGAAATGTTATAGAAGTTTTGATCTCTGATGATTCCTATTTAGTGTACACTGTGGAATGCACCAAATAAATATTGCCTTATGCTGGTTGCATAATAGAACAATTAAATAAAATGTTTAATGGACATAGGTATGATGTAATGTCGATGACACCGTTTGATTTAAAATGTTTGGATCTCGCCGCACATGTTAAATCAAACATCCATACTAAGTGAAAGTATGTACACTTTGCTGGAACAGACCTCGATCCTGCCACAAGCTCAAGAAGGTTGTAAAAGGAAACCTTATGGATGCAAACGTCCATTAATCATAAATAGAATGATTGTAGAGAATTGTCGAAGCAACAAGAAGTACCCGAGTATGGCATGGATAGACAACAGGAAACTGTTTGATAGTGTCCCACATAATTGGATACTCCAGGCCCTTGAGATATACAAAATCTCTCCTGTAGTCTCCAAATTCTTAGAAGATCGCATGGCCAAGTGGAATATACATCTGCTTCTAAACCATAGTAGTAGGATGAGCTACCCTAACAACATCAACATCAAACGAGGCATCTTTCAAGGTGACTCCCTCTCACCATTACTCTTTTGCATGGCACTGACCCCACTCTCAAATGAACTGAGTCACACCAGGTATGGTTTTAAAATGTGTAATACTCTTGTAAATCATCTGTTTTATATGGATGATCTGAAGCTGTTTGAAGAAATGATGAAGAGCTTGTACGGCTGTTAACAACTTTTGAAGAGTTTAGCAATGACATCGAGATGGATTTTGGCCTTGATAAGTGTGCTAGAGCAACTTTTGTAAGTGGCATGCTCAAACAAACCGCTTCCATTAAATTAGATACCGACACTAATTTCAAGGAGCTTAACCAACAAGAAAGCTATAAATACATGGGGATAAACGAAGGAGACAGTATGCAACATGCTACTATGAAGGAAAAAATACCAAAGGAGTATTACAGGAGGGTGACTCATACTAAAAACTGAACTCAGCTCCAAAAAAAGCATCGAAGCCATTGACACCCTGACAAACCAGTAGTCCAATATAGTTTTAACATCGTTAACTGGAACCTTACAGAACTCCAACGCCTGGGCAGGAAGACACGAAAACTAATAGCATCTAAGAACATGCACCACCCAAAAGCAGACATTCAGCGTCTGTACCTACCTAGAAGTAATGGGTTAAGAGGAATGATGCAGGTAGAATTGTGATATAAAACATTCACAACCCTAAATGCAGATTCAACGATAAACTTGATGAAACGATCGACCATCACGTGTCGGGATGTCCCGTGTCGACACCAAACGAATTCAAATATCGCCACGATAGAGTAGGGCAGTATTTATATTAGAAACGTGTGAGCACTAAAAAATCAGCACTCCATCTTACTGGTATGAACATCATCCTGAGTCAGTTGTTGAAGGTACAAATGTCACTTTCCTCTGGGATTTTCCAGTCAACACCGACAGAACCATCCAGGCTAATCGACCAGACATATTCATTAAAAACAGAGAAGAAAAAACTTGTTCAAAATACAAATAGATGTAAGTGTTCTCACTGATAATAATATATCTGTCAAGGAAATTGATAAATAGATAAATACATAGACAGACAGACAGACAGACAGACAGACAGACAGACAGACAGACAGACAGATAGATAGATAGATAGATAGATAGATGGATAGATAGATAGATAGATAGATAGATAGATAGATAGATAGATAGATAGATAGATAGATATACAGGCATACATACATACGTACTTACATACATACTTACATACATACATACAGACAGACAGAAAGACAGACAGGCAGACAGGCAGGCAGGCAGACAGACAGACAGACGGATGGATAGATAGATAGAGAGATAGAGAGATAGATAAATAGAAAGATAAATATATAGATAGATAGATAGATAGATAGATAGATAGATAGATAGATATACAGGCATACATACATACATACTTACATACATACTTACATACATACATACAGACATACAGACAGACAGACAGACAAGCAGGCAGACAGGCAGACAGACAGACAGACGGATGGATAGATAGATAGATAGATAAATAGATAGATAGATAGATAGATAGATATACAGGCATACATACATACATACATACATACATACAGACAGACAGACAGGCAGACAGGCAGACAGACAGGCAGACGGATGGATAGATAGATAGATAGATAGATAGATAGATAGATAGATAGATAGATAAGAATATCCATTTCATTGATTTATTAAATCTTATTGAAATATTTTGACATTCCTTGTCTATAGAGTAACGCAATACCAAATTTTATTTCAATGTTGGGTAACTCTTGTTTTCAATTTACCAACAAACGACATCATATAATTTCACGCCACTCTGATCCCTCAACCCGAATTGAAATAAACTAATTTTAGTATTCTTATAATCCATCTGAATGATAAAGTGCATTTATAAAGTAACATTATTTGACAGAGTTTATATTTTAATGAGACCCGACTTAACATTCATAATAATTTTAGCAGCTGTGACAGTCTGTCAGTATTACGACTTCGTTTTATAACATTTTTATGCGGTACTATAAAATATTTGAAGCAGTTTGATTGGACTGATTAATACTAATTCCACTCGTATGCAATTGTGTTTACTTGTTTATCTTCCTAAAATTCTATGTGTTTCATAAAGTACGCAGACTTCTTTATTGAAGTATCTGCTATAGTAGTTTGTGCATGTTTGGTTCAGCGTGTGTGTTTAAGCGTATGACTATGTGTGTGCGCGTGTGTGTTTTAGCAAGTGTTATGTCATTCACTTGGGTTATAAAATGTTTCATTTATTACAATTAGCTAGCTGATGCACTGATAGTAACAATGGTTTCCTCTTAGTATTTTCTTTTGTTCACCATTGAGAAACTTGCATTTATAAAACAGGTTTTTCAATAACGTAATATCGCATGCTCACTTTGCACATTCGAAGGAATCTGCGGATTATATGGGATGCTATCAAATTCTCAATTATGATTAATTATCAGAACTATTATTAGTGCTTATCAATCAATAAGATCCTTCTTTTTGTAAGGATTATATGAAAATCACATCGGAAGAATATTTTATCAACACGGAAATTTAGAAACCTTAGCTGAGAAGAAGACAATACTGTCAAAATTTAATTTACAAAGGCATTCGTAGACAGTGAGCGATGAAAACAAGAAGGAGCTTTTAAAAGACACAAGTAAGAAAGCGAATGAGCCTATAAAGCCATATGTATATAAAAATGAGGTGTTATTTGAAACTAATCGAAACTAATATACGTCAAATAAGACAACATGAAGAATCGGCTTTAGAATTCATAACCGACGCATAATTAAATTTTTCAAAGTTCAAATAAGAGAAAAATATCAAAAAAAAAAAAAAAAAAAAAACAATCTTATCAGTATTTATGCAATGGATTCGTCGAAAAATTTTATGGAAAGAAATCCTACACACGTAGTTATTTTGGGTAATGTTGACACCCTCGTCGCTTACGACGTCGAGGGTTCCAGTAGATCCGATCAACGGAACAGCCTGCTCGTGAAATTAAATGTGTAAGTGGCTGAGCACTCCACAGACACGTGTACCCTTAACGTAGTTCTCAGGGATATTCAGCGTGACAAGGCTGACCCTTTGAACTACAGGCACAACAGAAGCAGGAAGTAAGAGAAAGTTGTGGTGGAAGAGTACAGCAGGGTTCGCCACCATCCCCTGCCGGAGCCTCGTGGAACTTTAATTGTTTTCGCTCAATAAGTACTCACAACGCACGGTCTGGGAGTCGAAACCACGATCCTATGACCGCGAGTCCGCTGCCCTAACCACTGGGCCATTGTGCCTCTACCTATTTTGGGTAAAATAATAATTAAATGCTGGTTTAACATATATTTCAGCGCAATAATATGCTTACCTTAGT
>NC_142934.1:104666561-104694061 GCF_046866305.1 Octopus bimaculoides | reverse complement strand
ACCCCGAAAGGATGAAAGGCAAAGTCGACCTCGGCGGAATTTGAACTCAGAACGTAAACACAGACGAAAAACCGCTAAGCATGTCGTCCGGCGTGCTAAAGTTTCTGCCAGCTCACTGCATTTTGATTCTACTTGGTATTGATAATACTGCGTATGTGTGTTGATCATGACAGTGATGAGCCTACTAAGAATCTATTTTCGCTGGTATTATTATTCATGCTAAGCCACAAGACAACGAAGTATTAAAGAACTACGCAATGTACAGCGGCGGCTCAGTAGATAGAGCTACGTTGATATCTATGTCCTGTAGGGACCGTATTTCCTTATGCGACCATAATATACTACAAAATAGATAGAACGCTTTTATAAGTCAATGCTGTATTCTACTGTGTTAGAAGTGCTATTACATAACAAATTAATTTTATCTCTACAGATTTTCTATAGAAAGCGTAGCCAGTACTGATTTTGCTACGACGTTTCGTATCTCAGACGTCTAATGTTTACACCAGGCGTCTCAGATACGAAACGTCGTATGACAATCAAAGCTAACTGTAATTTCTAAAGAAAATCTGTAGAAATAACCTTAACAGGCGAATTACATCAGAATTCTACATAACTCTAGTATTCTTAATCATAGCTATGTATACTGGCTCTGGTAAATGAACCTGTCCTGACTCCAAGTCTGGAAAGACTCCAATAGAAGAAAATGAAATGCATGGTGTTCAAGTTAAATTTGATAGCTTCTGTAAAAGGAAAAGAAAATACAATAGCCCGTCCAAAAATTCAAGTATTTCAAAAATCGGAAAAATTCAATTAGATTATATTTGGAAAAATATTTTACTTAGTGTTCCCGCTCCCAGCATGCACCACGGCCTCTGCTCGGCCATGATGTAGCAGTAAGGACACTTGGTGGCTTCCTCAACCCTACCCCTAGTAATCTATGGGATTTCAAATGGAACAGTTAATACATTGGGGTTGGTGTATTCGTAAAAATTCCCTGATGTCCGCTTCTGACTCTTTCAGGAGGTTTACCACCAAGCCTTCCAACAGCAACCCTTTCTAGCAAGGTTTGATAACAATTCCCAATTAACTTCACATAGCCGCCTAAGACTCTGTTCAAAATGTGGGGCGCCATGATATCACCATCATACCCAAGACCATCACAGTTTGCAGGAGCTTCGTTTTCATGATGTGCATGTCACATCTTACAGCCTTTACAAACATGGAGCAGCAGTCATAATGTCGGCATTTTATTACTCAGTGCGACTCATCATCATAAAGGAAATACTTTTCCAATATTGATCAGGGAAGCGATGAGAGAACCGAGGAACAGACATCCATTTTAAATTAAATCATTGATACTTGGACCTCTGGTGAACAGAGCTTTTATACGGGGTTTAGAAAAAGTAGACAGAAAGAAACTCAATGAAAGGGTGAGGAAGATAAATGATATCTCATGAGATATCAGGAATGACAACATCACAAACACCAACTGTCTGATAATTGAAATCTCGATCTTTATAGCCCGGAAGTTAGGATTGAAAGCCAAAGGTAAATGTCAACATAACCTGAAGGAACCATAGTGGAAGAGGAAAATAACGCAGACTATTAACGAGACCACAAAGTATGTTAATATTCTGAAACGGAAGAATAAGAAATGAAGCTCATCGAGAGAAATATGTTGAGCTAGAGAGGAAATATAGGGTGAAGGGAAAGGGAGTCAATATTGTGATTGGGGAATTAAAGCATTGGTTGAAAGCTAAAGCTCTTAAACTAAAGAGATACGAACAGAAAATCGAGAAAGACAGATTAAAAATACTTTTCGAACAAAATCAGATATGAGACTATCAGGAATTGGATGGGAAAGAAAAAGGTGAAAACGCCGTGCCGGATGCTGGAGAAAACAAAAGATTCTAGACAAACATGCGGTCTAAGGAGAAACAACACGAAACTGAAGCAGAGTGGTTAAAGACACTGAAAGAGGAGCGTGAAGACTATCAGTAGAAGAAATTGAGAATAACCGAGGAGATGATTTTAGCTTAAAAACTTGACAACTCTGCACAGGAGAATTGCAAGACAGCTGAACGAAATACTGAGTAGTGACATCCAAGAACCTGCCAGGATGACAAAGGGAGGAAGGATACTATGCTAGAAGGACCCCAGTAAAGGGAATGCGGTTGGAAATCTCCGACCTATATCTTGTTTGCCACTGATGTGGAAACTGATGACGGCCATCATATCAAACAGCATATATAAATACCTAGAGGATAATGACCTACTACCAGTGGACGTAAGAGCAGAGGAACGAAGGATCAATTACTGTTAATCCATAAGATTATCCTGGCTAACCCTAATCCATACCCTAATCCTGGCTTACTGCAAGAAGAGACACTCACAAATTTGGCGATGGTATGGGTGGACTACAGAAAAGCATATGACATGCTCTCACGCTCGTGGATTATTGAATGCCTTAAACTGCTTAAGGTCACATAGAATATGCTGAAGTTAATACAAAACTCAATGACAACGTGTCGAACTGAACTCACAGTATGGGGAGATTAGCTGGGACAGATAAATATCAAAAGAGGAATCTTTCAAGGAGACAGTCTGTCACCTCTCCTGTTTGTTGTCTGCATACTGCCACTCACCAGCGTTTTAAGAAAGATGCGTATGGGATACATGCTTGGCAGGGTGAAAGTAAACAACTTGTGTTTTATGGATAACTTCAAGCTATTCGCTAAGACTGAGAAAGAAATTGAGTTTGACGGCAACTGTGAAGATGAATAGCAAAGATATTGGCATGGAATTTTGGATCGAGAAATGTGCTGTAATGATTCACAAAAGGGGGAAAATCAGCAAAAGCCATGGGATCAAGCTGGAATGTGGCGAAACTATAAAGGAAGTCGGAGAGGAAGGATATATGTACCTGGGTATCACTGAAAGAGATAAGATGAATGAACACAAGATGAAAGAAATGCACAGGAAACAGTGTTTGAGGAGACCTCAGCTTGTGCTCCAATCGACGCAAAATGGCTGTTGTAAGATCAGAGCAATTAACACATGGTCAGTTTCTATGATGAGACATAGGACAGGAATAATATCTTGGAAGAAACATGAATTACAAGATTCAGATTGGAGAACACGTAAATTAATGACAATGAACAGGGAACTACACCTCAAAAGTGATGTGTCAAGATCGTATGTAAAGAGGAAAGAAGGAGGTCGCGGATTAGTGTGTTGTGAAGGTTGTGTAAGGGAGGAGTAGAATAGCCTGACTTGGTATGTCAAGAGGAGTAAAAAATAAATGATTGAAGCAGTGAAAATGGAGGGAACCTTAAAAGTGAACGAAGGCCCAAATCTAACACAATTTAAGAAACACCATAGAGAGTAGATGAAGATAATTTGGCAGGACAAGAAAAGGCACAGTCAGTTCCTGAAGAATAAAGATGAGGTTCATTGGAAAAGTACTTGGCAATGGCTGCAGAAAGAAAACTTATAAGGTTCCACTGAAGCATTAGTGTGCAGTCTCAAGAACAAGCTCTCAGAACAAACTACTCCAAATATCACATTGATAAAAGCGCTGACTCGCCACAGTGTAAGGTGTGCTTTGCGAAGGGAGAGGGAGAAAGTATAAGCCATATTGTGAGTGCTGTAAGCTCGCACAATGCGAATACAAAAGGAGACGCGGCAATGTGGCCAGATATATCCATTGGCTGTTGTGCGGTAACTCAAACCTCGAGAGAGGTGAACAATGGTATGAACACAAGCCAGAAGGAGTAATAGCAAACGATAATTACAAAATACTGTGGAATTTAACATACAGTGTGACCAAGTCACAAAGGCAAGGAGGCCAGATATCGTGACCATCCACAAAGACGGAAAAGAAGCAAAGAAAATAGATGTTTCAATACCAGGAGATTCGAGGGTGAACTGTAAGAAAAACAGAAAGGATTGAGTAATACCATCCACTTCGGGACGAAATAGGAAAGTAATGGTGATACCGGTAGTAATTTGAGCATTAGGAGCAATTTCCAAGGGCTTTGAAAACATATTAAGAATAGTGGAGCTGCTTCAGGCTCGAAGTGATCCAGAAGACAGCATTGTTGGGTACAGCTCGCATTCTAAGGAGAGTATTGTCTCCTTGAGTCACAGAAGGCACTAAGTGAAACCTTTGGTGATTTATTATTGCCACGTAAACAATAACCGGTAATTAAAAATTATCCAAGAATCTTTCATAATAATAATAATAATAATAATCATAATAATAATGATAATACTGATAATAATCTTTTTTACTATAAGCACAAGGTCTGAAATTTGGGGGAGGCGGCTAGTCGATTAGATCGACCGCAGTACGCAACTGGTACTTTCTTTATCGACCCTGAAAGGATGATAGGCAAAGTCGATCTCCGCGGAATTTGAACTCAGAACGTAAAGACAGACGAAATACCGCTAAGCATTTCGCCTGGCGTGCTAATGACCCTGCCAGTTCGCCGCTTTAATAATGATAATAATGGTGGTGATTGGCACTCCGTCGCTTACGACGTCGAGGGTTCCAGTTGATCCGATCAATGGAACAGCCTGCTCGTGAAATTAACGTGCAAGTGGCTGAGCACTCCACAGACACGTGTACTCTTAACGTAGTTTTCGGGGATATTCAGCGTGACAGTGTGACAAGGCTGACCCTTTGAATTACAGGCACTACAGAAACAGGAAGTAAGAGTGAGAGAAAGTTGTGGTGGAAGAGTACAGCAGGGTTCTCCACCATCCCCTGCCGGAGCCTCGTGGAGCTTTAGGTGTTTTCGCTCAATAAACACTCACAACACCCGGTCTGGGAATCGAAACCGCGATCGTATGACCGCGGGTCCGCTGCCCTAACCACTGGGCCATTGTGCCTCCACAGTGATAATAATAATGATAAGAAAAATAATAATAATAATAATAATAATAATAATAATGATAATAATAATAACAACAACAACAACAACATTAATAGCAATATAGTAAGATACAAATAAGTATCAGTAATGTGAATGTAGATTTTCTGCATACGATAATGTTGATATATTAAAAATTATTGATACCAATGCTTAACAGATAAAATGTAATAAGAAATGCAAATAAGAGTATGCAAATTTTATTTGAGCTGGGGGAAGAATATAGAAATAAAACCCATGACTGTGAATGGGCAGCAAGTGGTAGATGTAGCGAAAGAGTCTGCGGTTGAAATGTCAAAAGGTTAAAAATGTTAAAATGTTTTTTTGAAAAATTGTTAAAATTTGTCGTGAATTTGACTACATATGTTGGGAAAGATTTGCGGTTTGTTATCAGTCGGGAATCGTGTGGGAGTGTGGTGAGACAGTTTTAATATTTCAGGAGGAGGGAGATAATGAACCAGATGTAATAAAAATGAGAAAATAAAGAAAGAATAAGATTAAAAGAAATAAAAAGTATGGGAAGGTGAAGAAGATAATGAGGAATATAAAAAAGGGAGGAAATGGAAGGAAAAAAAATATATTAAGATAAGTGATGATAAAGAAATATAATATTTGAATTTGTAGGAGGTAATTAAAGTCAAAATCTGTTACTGAAAACATAAAGTTCCGAAACTATTATGTACGAAAATTAAAACAAAAAAGAAGTAGAAGGTCATAAATTGTATGATTTGTTACTAAGAAAATCTGGATAAATAGCAAAAAATAATATACGCTGTATAGTGTATAAGAGCGTCTGGAATACAAATTTGAACGTGAGGGAATAGGGAAACTATAGACTACAGAGGTTTCTGAAGGAATTATTAACTTATCCAAGAGCAGAAGTGATGTAGGATTAATATAATGGAGACATGTAAGCTAAATAACTGAACTAAATTAAGATATTTGGACAAAAAATGCAAAACAATAAAATTGTCTGATAAAAATATCATAGTTGTGAAAATAGTAATGATTGTATAGATTAAAAACGATAAGAATTTAACTGTGTTATGATTGGAGTGTTGTGGCTGCACGTCGAACGTCAAAATTACGAATGTATATCACAGAAACATACATTTTTCTACCAAACCATAGATACCATAATTTGTTGAATAAAAACAACATAAATATCTGTTTATCAAATCATAACTTCTTGCAAATTACAGTAAGTTTTAACCAGAAGGAAATAAAAACCTAATAATACTAATCTAAAGTTCAACTGCAATAACGCATCACTTCTCTTAGAGAAATTTGTCACAAATCATGCATACGTGCATGATCAACCTATTGCTTTCCTCAGGGCGGCGAGCTGGCAGAATCGTTAGCACGCCGGGCAAACTGCCTAGCGGTATTTCGTCTGCTGTTATGTTCCGTGTTCAAATTTCGCCGAGGTCAACTTTGCCTTTCATCCTTTCGGGTTCGATAAATTAAGTACCAGTTACGCACTGGAGTCGATGTAATGGACTTCATCTCATTGTTTGACCTCTCTATGTTTAGCCTCCTGTGGGCAATAAAGAAATGTATTGCTTTGGTCTACTCGTTATTTTTAAGGCTTGTTTTCTATGTAAAATTGTTAACTGTTAACTCATTAAAAAGTGGTAAAACTATATAATAGGTTTCAGGAAATTCTTTCGCGGCATAGCTATATATAGGATCATAATAAAAGAACATTACCAAGGTTGTGCCACTAAATTATCTCAAATCTCAAATGAAAATAGATGCTACCTAATAAACATTGTGAAACAATCTTCTCTTTATGGTGTAGATATTTGGTGTCACCAAATATCTACACCATAAAATGCAATGAATATTTACTGCTTACAAGCTGATAGCCATGACTTTAATAAAAGAATAAACATATCAATAAACAAATAGGTAACGACACTCCCTTAAGGTAGACAGTCAATTCATACAATTTCTACACTATGAAATTCAATACAAAATGGATATTTTGTATTGTCGTTCGGTTTTATTCTGATAACATTCAACACGTAATGTTGCTGTTTACGCTACGCCATTTGTTTATAAAGTTTGTCTAATAGTCGAGATTATATAATTATATTCTTTGAAATTTTTATGCATTTCGATATGAATAAGCTCGAGTTTTCATATAAGTATGCAACTTTACAGAAGTTTGTATGTGCATGGTTGTGTATGTGTGTGTGTGTGTGTGTGTGTGTGTGTGTGTGTGTGTGTGTGTGTGTGTGTGTGTGTGTGTGTGTGAGTGTGTGAACGTAAATATAAACGTATATGAAAATATGAAGCTGTTCGTATTCATAGAAATTAGGTATGTATATTCATATCTGTATCAATGAATATACGTTTCCCTGGGTCGATAAGTGTCAATATAAACATTTGTTCCATGTGTTTTCATACATTTCTTAGTAAATATTCATATTTCTACGTCTATATATGCATATATGTACTTGCGTTTATGAATATATATGTGTGTGTGTGTGTATGCGTGTGTGTGTATAAGTGTGCTTTTGAGCGTACTCATGGAATTGTTTATGTGTGTTAAACGCATTTTCTTTTGCATTTATATAAGGTTATGCGTTTGCATACTTCTATTTCTTTACTGTCTATGCACATTTATATACGCATGACTTTCATTCTGCATAGGCTTATATAACTAATATTACATGATTTCCATTTCGTATATACTTCAATATTTCCACTAAACTATCCAAATTATTTTATGTAAATTTCCAAATCACTACCTTACATATTTTTTCCTACCTTTTTACACGGTACACCGTTCTATACAGTTTTACGTAATACATTTTGCTTATTTAAATATTTTACTGATTTACAATCTGCATATTTAACTACACCGATCTATACAAATTTACTTATTTACATTAAATATAATTTTCCGTTGCACTGAGTTAAACTACCTTACATGTATGCATTTATAAATGAGATTTCGTTCACGTTTTTATGTTCAGCGGAACTTCTTAGGATACCATAAGTGAAATTTAATGTATTTCCATTGTGAACTCCTTATATAATTTTTATTTAGTTAATGTTATAATATATCTATGCTATCAGTTTCACACCGGTAATCAAGTGCTAGTATTTATTGTTAGTTTAATTTAAAATATTGAGCTTAGCAGGAATTTACTTGCACTCTTTGTAGTTGTTAGTGACTTTAATAAGATCAAAATGAATAAATGGTTTGAAAGATGTGAACTTAACGCACGTATATATTCGCACACACTCACACACACACACACATACACTCACACTCGCGCTCGCGCTCACACGCAACTTGAGCTATGCAACATTTATATTTAAATTTCTTTAATATCTTTTACATAATAATTTGCTAACATCTGTTTTGAACTAATGCATAACATAGACTCGAATCTTTTAGGGAAATGTATAAACAAAAATTATATTTACTTGGCCATTAATACAGCATATTAAAACAACGCACATCCACACAAACACACATTAGTAGTGCTTAAGCATCTATATTTATATACATAGGCACACATGTACATATGCGCAGACACACGCACACACACATACGTATATATAATATACCCTCACACTACAACTTGAAGTATTTTAGAAATAAAACATTTTAAACCCTCAGTTTAATTACTTCATTTAATTAAAAGAAGGAATACATCCTCAGTCCATTTTCATACTTCACCGATTCCTGACCTTTATTCAATTAATATTTTTTATTTCTTCCTTATAAAATTCATTCGTGCTTTTTATATCATTTAGTTCATATTTCTTTGTTTTATATTCCTTATCCCTTATTATTCTCTATTTACTAATTTAAATATTGTTTATATATTATACAGATTTTTCTATTACTTCATGACTATATAATATTTCTTTATGAGCTTGGCTTCTGGTTTTTACATATAAAATTTCTTTTCTGACCTTTGTAATTTTTTCATCAGATTTCTATTATGAATGATAAGCATAACATTTTCTAGCACTGCTAATTTAGCAATAAATGTAATTTCACAACCTCTAAGTAGTCTCCTGTAATGTAGTTTACCTTCTGATTTCCTATAAAATTCCAGAGGTAATTCTTTTCACTCATTGAAGAAACCCTCTTGCGAAAATTAAAGGTCCGGTCACAAGCATTTTATTTTAGGCACAGGCGTGGTTGTGTGGTAAAATCTTGCTTCTCAACCCCATGATTTCAGGTTCAGTCACACTGCGTAGCACCTTGCGCAGGTGTGTCCTACTGGAGCCTCGGGCCGACGAAAGCCTTGTGAGTGGATCTGGTAGACGGAAACTAACAGAAGCTCGTCGTATGTGTGTATGTGTATGTGTGTGTGTGTGTGTATATGTGTGTTTATGTACCCGCAACTTAGTGTTTCGGCAAAAGAGACCGATAGAATAAGTAGTAGGCTTGCAAATAATTATTCCTGGGGACGATTTCTTCGACTGAACAATTTCAAGGTGGTGCTCCAGTATGGCCGCAGTCAAATGAGTGAAACAATTAAAGGAATAAAAGAATGCATTTGAAGCACAAAAGATAGCGACGAAATACCTGGTAAGCAAAAGAAATAGTGGAGCCCTTGCCGCCCCAAGATGTAATCCATGGTCTAGGCTACGTCATTGCTATGGAAGATGTCACACGTGTATTTGGAAGCTGCCCAAGAAGTCATCAGCATAATCCTCCATACGTGACACAAAGCTTCATTAAAAAAAATATACGATGACGTTCGAAAAAAAGACTGCCTCGGAATAGATATTGATAAACTCCGCTGTTATTGAATATGAACATACATACATAAACGTCAAAACAGAGAATATTTGTGGAACATTTCATCAAATCTTCTGTTAAGTGTAAACTTAACATACCAGATGCTGTCATTTGGGACAGACGTGAAAATGTATATATCACCTTGGAAGTCAACTGCCTTGCAGATGTGAATATCCCTTCGAAAATCATAGAAAACGAGGATAACTACCGACAACTGCTTCAAAACTTTCAGCTTCTATATCCAAATTATGAATTCACATTTTATAGTAACAATAAGCATTGGACTTGGCTTTGTAAGCAAATGCTCAAGTGACAATGTGGATAAGCTAGGGTTTTCATAAAAAGAAATCAAAACAGCTAATTCGCATAAGTAGAACAGTGAAAATGTGCAAGACTTTTCTTTCTCAAATTCAGGATGTGGATTTACTCTTGTTATGCATATTCTAACGATGGAACATGGTATGTTTGTTAAAAGGCTGCTCCTTATTTACAAGATTTCAACAGAGGAGAAGATAATGCTTACACATACATATATATATATATATATATATATATATATATATATATATATATATATATGTGTGTGTGTGTGTGTGTGTGTATGTGTGTGTGTGTATGTGTGTGTGTGTGTGTGTGTGTGTGCATGTGTACGTGTGCCAATAAATATGGGTATATATATATGCATTTATGTATATATATATATACATGTATGTATCTTCTATATTTTAAAAACTATATGTTTATAATGGTCTTGCGGCATCACGTGAGCAACGGTATACAGGGACCCCTTTGAAACTACCCCTAGCTGAAATGTTCATAAGCTGACTACAGTTTATGCACATGCACAAACAAAAGTAATTCCCCATTTGAATTTGTACTAGGCAAACATTGCATATACGAATATCTCTACAAGTTCATTTGCTATTTGTGTGTGATATAAGCCATTCAAATATACTTTTTTCTTATTTTGTTATCATTAATACTGTGTGTTTTCTTCTTGATCATTTAATACGAATAATACTTTGTTTTAAGCCTGTTTCAGTTACTGAAAACTTTTTGTGTTGTAATCTTTTCGGTCGTACGATTCACTCTCATAATTACAGTATGTATTTCATTGTTCTTTTTCAGTTAATATTATTCATTTATTAAGGCGGTGAGCTGGCAGAATCCTTAGCACGCTGGGTGAAATGCTTAGCGGTATTTCGTCGGTCTTTACGTTTTGAGTTCAAATTCCGCTAAGGTCGACTTTGCGTTTCATCCTTTCGGGTTGATAAAATAAGTACCAGCTGAGTACTGGGTCGATCTAATCGACTGCTTCCAATCCCCCCAAATTTCGGGTCTTGTGCCTAGAGTAGAAAAGAATATTTTTCATTCATTAGAGCGGCGTGCTGGCACAATCGTTAGCACGTCGGGCGAAATGCTTAGCGGTATTTCGTCTGTCTTTACGTTCTGAGTTCAAATTCCGCCGAGATCGACTTTGCCTTTCATCCTTTCGGGGTCGATTAAATAAGTACCAGTTACGCACTGGGTTCGATGTAATCGGATTAATCCCTGTATCTGTCTTTGTTTGTCCCCTCTATGTTTAGCCCCCTGTGGGCAATAAAAAAATAAATATTATTCATTTATTTATCATTGCTCTTAATATTAAACGTATATTCGAGCTGGCAAAATACTTAACGCTTCAACTTCTACAAATATATTAGGAATTCCATGCGTGGGCCTTCCTCCTGGCGCAGCTTGAGCGTGTGAACCTACAGTATAAACACCCTGTTCTTTCTTTTGGTGAAGATGGCTGACAGCAGTAAGTAGATATCTATTTTTGAAGAGAGCTACATCTACCGATCATTGGACAAGATAATTATCATAAGCCCTTCATTTACCAAAGCATTTCAGTCAGACAAAGCCGAACACCATAGGTGCCATGACCGTTTCCAACAGTTCATCTTTGATCGACCGTCAAAATTCTTGGTGTTTCTTTAAAAAATATCTTCGCCCACAGATTGTAGAAGGCAGGTAGAAAGACTGCTGTCTTGTTCATTTAGAGGCGCAGACTTTCATCCCCTTCCATACTCGAGAATATTTAAAACAATATTTCCAAATAAAATCCCGTCCTTCTTCAGAGCAATCAATTAAATACGGAAAAAGAGTTCGTAATATCGATATTTACTGACAAAAACTTTAGGATGATGCTGATGCTCATGATGGTGATGATGTCTATAACGTTAATAATAATAATGATAATAATAATAATAACAATAATAATAATAATAATAATAATAATAATAATAATAATAATAATAATAATAATAATAATAGTCATGAAGATTGCGAGGGGTTTTATTGAATAGGCATTTAGCCAATTTTCATGTGTACTGTTGATATCGATTCAATAAAATATTCTGTGATAATGCTGTTAGAACTGAAACCATCAGAATGAAATACTGTAAAGCATGTAGCAAAAATGCTTTATCGTTTCTGTCAACAATAATTATTTTTCATTTTTGTACTTCGGCAAAAAGCCAGTTTATGACTGGGACGTGGAAGGCCCGGCGTTTGAGTCAAGGACAACCGATTGAGATATACAGACATGCATACATACGTACATCTGTGTATACGTATGCATATATATATATATATATATATATATATATATATATATATATATATATATATATATATATATATATATATATATATATATATATATATATATATATACATATATATATATATATATATATATATATATATATATATATATATATATATATATATATATATATATATATATATATATTTATATATATGTATATATATACATATACATATATACACATATATACATATATACATATATATAAATATATATATATATATATATATATATATATATATATACATATATATATATATATATACATATACATACATATATATACATGCATAACTATATATATATATATATATATATATATATATATACACGTGTTTGTTTGTGTGTGTGTGTGTGTGTGTGTGTCTGTGTGTGTGTGCCTGTACATATTACTTTGCTAGTTATCGAAGAAGAAGAAGAAGAAGAAGAAGAAGAAGAAGAAGAAGAAGAAGAAGAAGAAGAAGAAGAAGAAGAAGAAGAAGAAGAAGAAGAAGAAGAAGAAGAAGAAGAAGAAGAAGAAGAAGAAGAAGAAATGAATGCTAGATTGAAGTGTGGCGAGGGAGCGGTGTTTAAGTGAAATAGTTTTTGTCATTTCATTTGATTTACTTTTGTCTGACATCTAAAAATGGTTCCTTTTGTTGAAACAAAGTCAAAGAAGATGTAAAGATTAAATTAATAACAATATATTACTGGTATTGCACACAGGCCACCGAAGGGACCTCTGTATCATCGTTCGATCTACTAAAATTAGTAGTGCGTTTTTTTGCATATTTATAGAGAACATATTGGAGAATGTTATATTTGGTGCGCTAATCCTGTAAACTAAGACGTGAATATCATGGTTTTAATACTTCTGATGATATTTCTGCTCAATTGAATTTGACCTGCGGATCAAGAGTAAAGATTGTCAGTAATTCTTCGAATCATATTGTGGCCATTTACGCAGTTACATTATCTGATAGGACCATCAGGTAAATTTCCCTGGGATCTCACATAATAATCCTTAAAGCGAGGTATAGCCGTAATGTATAAAACAAAACCTGTTTTTCTAACATCCGAAACAGTAGCCAAAAGATACTTTGTAGTTGAAATACTGAAAGATTGATCAGCTGAGATTAAAGAATAATAGAAATCTATGGCATTTAATGGACTCTAGAAGAACGAAAGACAAAAATGCGCTACAAATTTATTTCAGAACGGGGTAGCAAATCAAGTAATGTTGAGGTAAATATATCAAGGAAATGCGATGAGTATTCTAATTAGTTTTATCGAATACCATTATAATTAATTATAATTATTCTAGCGATCCTTGAACGACGGAAAGCAAAATAGAACTCCGATGTTTAGAGGCAGACGCTTATTGTAAAGAAGAAAAACGGCATATATTAATACATTTCAACGAACACTGAAAGTTCTCTAGGAAAATTTAAAACGTGGATACAGAGTAATTAATCAATCATATTACTATTCTGTTTGTTACTGTATTCAGCACAAGATATGCTCTCGGATCTTAAAGGGGCGAAGCACTAAGTATTTATGTCTCAGTTCAGCTCAAGACTACAAATCTTGGTAAAAAAAATAGTCGTTTTCACTGATCCCATCAGTTAACTGCTACTTATTTCGTAGAGGCCAAAATGGGTGAACGGCAAATTCATAAAGGGACGTAACTCAGTACATCACTTCCCTCACCCCCGTTTTATGTTTATTCAGCACTGCCGATTTTACCAACTAACAACTCTCCAGCTACGAATAATAAAACCAGACTGGTGATACTGACTTAAAAAAATTGATTTTTGTATAGCATCTATACAAATTTGGTTTATTTGCTTTCGATTTGTTTTCTTCATATTATTATAGTTACTGTTATTGATATTGTTATTATTCCTTTTGTTGTTGGCAATTTTTTTATATGACTATTGCTGTTGATGTTGCACTTGTTTTTCTCCCTTAGCAATCATCGTTATCTTTGAGCATTTTATTCCCTGCGTGGCATTAAAATGGACATTAACCAATCAACTGATGTCGTTTATCTTTTGTTCACTCCATCACCCTCTCTCTTTCTCTTTATCTCTCTCCCTTGTCTCCCTTTCTCTTCGTTTCTCTCTTTCTCTTCTCCTCTTGCATCTGTTCATTTAGATTTGACTAAGTCACGCATGCTCACGAGATAGTAATTAATGATAACCTTTGTGCTCTGTCTTTTCTGTCTGTTTCCCTCCTAGCTCAAATTTTCCCATTCTTTCTTTATCTCCTTCCTTATTCTGTTCCTTTCGCCTTTAACTCTGTCGTTCTCCTCTTCAACTCTTTCTTTCCTCTCTCTTTACTACACTCTTATTCACGGAAGAGTATAAAAATGTTAAGACATCAATATGTAACAGGATAAATTGGTTAACGGTTAGAACAATAGGAATGCACTCAGGAAACTGAGATCGCAATACGATTTCTAATTCAATACACTCCACAAGTTTACTTCTCTGACTTAACAAAAATCACCTTGTAGATCGATATGAACAACGAAACTTCTTTTTCGTTGTACCTGTATAATTTGCAAACTTCATCAGTCTCGTTTAATAATACTATCAGACCCTTGAGTGCTTTTAAAGGAATCCACTATAACTGTATTACAAAAATGTTGGCTATGCTTCTGTTCGGACGATAACGTCTTCGACTACTACCACTAGTTGAGAGCTTCCTACCGAGGCGCTAAAAGATTATAGGCGCAGTTGTTTCTCTGACTAAGCCATTAAATATGTTTCTTTTGTGTGTTGTTGAGTTTTAGCTTAGAAACCGAGGCAAATGCTTGATAATTGTTATATAATCTCTATGAACTGAAATTGATTGCCATTTGAAAACATCACACGCATTCAAACATTCTATATCACATCGTTATAGGAATTGATCGTCGTGTTCGTCGATAAAATTCACTCACAATCATGTTATAAATGCTAGCTGACACATGCGATATCTCATATACTGTTGCTATAAACGGCGCTGTAATGTTGCTCTGAACCAGCAAGGTGTTTATTGCGCCTCAACTGCTGTCTACTCTACGTATGTACGCCTCTTCACTTATGCGATGAAGTAAGCACATCCCCTAATGAGGTTTCTCTAGGTTTACTAAACTTATTGTTCTCAACGAACTTCATTCAACTTAATGAAGATCTGACTGAATTTGAAGGCTATCGACAAGCGCAGTTCTGTATCCTGTGAATGCTGACCGAAAATTGACATTAACAACCATGACTCGAATAATTATTTAAGCATAAACGTCTTCCGATCATGTTTCTCCGAAGTCATACTTCAGTATAAAACTATTTTGTATCATGTGACACCGTTTCATATCCTGGTTAAGTATTTATCATTTCTATCCCAAGAGAGATTGTTTCATACGCTCACAGTAAATTATCATAATTATCTATCCACAAATAGGTCTTATATATGGACATTGCGAAATGGAATACATCGGCACTGTAAGCAAGGACATCAGTTTAAATCATGGTTATACTTTTCTTAGGTTATGGTGTAAGTTCTCTTGATTTATATACGAGTATATAGAATTGGATTCAATTCAGCGTTTTGCATCGTAAAAATCACGATTCAGTCATGTGCGCAACTGAGATTTTATTCAATGAACAGCCATTGTTCACATGATATTTCGGTTGTCTGACTAGAACTGTCCGTGAGCGAGTCCTACGAATATACAAATACAGCTAAATTGAACACAAAATGTTCAGAGTATCTCCAGTCGAGTTTGGTGTACACTCTCCAAACAGCTGTTTTCCCCATCTGCATATTCAACCTGAAATGATCGAAGACGAAGACACACCGCAGCACTTGAATACGTATTTGATATGCAAAAGTTTGCCTAAATGTTGAGTTTCTAAAAAAGACTTTCTGTGTGTATTACGCTATTCATCTGAATGTTTCCATTAGTCTTATTAGATGAACACCGTTTCTATTACTGTAGCACATAAATTAGTTTCAAATACATAAAGAAGCCTTCCTTGTTACAAGTATGGTGTTAAAACAGAAATCTTGTCCTGTGTTCAAGTCATCATCATTACCCGTTACTGGACTGATAACGAATAAAACGAAAGATGAAAGCTAACTTGTAAATCTATAAATTCACTCTGTTATATAAAGATATTGATTTGTAAGAATTCGTATTCGACCCGGATCGAGTAGTGTTTTCCAGTGCTATCCATTTATCTTTTAATAGAAAAAGAAAAACAAAGTTTGCCAGAAATGATTGCAGCCAAACGTATCGTCATCACGGCAAATAATATCATTTACAAACCATATAATATTTCACGAAGGAATCTCAAAAGCAGTTTAAAAGAATTGATATACTTCAGTCTTCAAATCTACCTTATTTCTGGGACTTAAAACTTAGAACTTACTCCTAAACTAATGGAGTAAACTCTGCTTAGTCAATCTATCTGTTATGTTATTAAGCAAATCTCCTTCAAATTCACAGCATCAACTTTAAAAGAGATGATACACTCATAAATGTATATACTATAAAAATCCTCAGAATATACAAGATATGTTGAATCTACTAAAACGTCAACGAATACTAAACTTCAGAGAACAGTTAGAAATGCTGGCGGCTGAGTTTGATTCCATATCAACCTTAAAATTTCCGCTACTTCATGAATAATCACTTTCAAACTCCTAGTCCCAACTAGATAACAAAATTACGCTGTAACAGCATACTTAAACTACTAAATCTTCATGAACTAATGAAAGAGCCACAGTCACCTTGCTTGCCGAGGTTGTCAAATCTCCTTGAAAATATATCCATGGATGTTAATATTGATATTTGAGATAAGCTACAGAATAAAGAATTCAGAAAAGAAAACATGATGTAACGCTTCAGTGATGAGTTAGCGATGAGAATTCGATGCATAATATCGATTAAATATATGTTGACCAGTTAGCGGTCAAGTGCAGATCGTGGACGAAATCCGAAAATGTAAGTATTTTCAACCATTAAGAATGCTTCATCAAATTTATCATATTTCATAAACGATTCCACTAATTGACACCCTAAGTTTGAAATAACTAAACTTTTTGTGATGAATCATCATTTTGAAGGAACTGTAATGCACACAAAATAACTTTTAAAAAATTTAGAAGATACTTATAACATGCAAGGTTACATATTAGCAATACAATTAAATTCTCTTTACGCATCTAACACCCAACACCGACACCGAAAAGCGTACGCTTCATTAAACTAACTATAAAAGCTTTTTTTATAGACACCACATTCACATCCAAATACCTAGTTGCCATATTCACATGTCAAACAATCCAAAACATTTGCCTAATTTCCTATTTCATCATCCTTACAACACACTCATACATCAATGAACACAGCAAAAGCATTTTAACAAACTTCAAAAATAAGAATAGCCAAGTCGCATTCGTTCCAACAGGAAACGGAATTAAGGTTTTGAGATTTCAACAACACCACAATCACCAAAATAAACACTGTATTATTAAAGAAAATAGTTAGGAACATCCTCCTATACAATACACCAATACTGTAATCAACGGAAATAAAGCTCTCCATAAAACAAGAACACAAGGAAATAAATATAGCGAATTACTGAAAATAGGAAGCAGACAAACATTTATAACCGCCATGAAAAACAACAAAGCAAAAATCATATATGTATAGAAATTAGCAGTATCAATAACATCAAAAACTGATTCCCCATATATCTCTTCAATAAGTTTCATTATCGCTATCATCAAATCTTCTATGTATACATCGATAGTGGTCCTCATGTTAGCATGCGTTCCTCCCTTTGGCTCGGAAAAGAACATGCTTACACTGCTTTATTCCACCAACATGTTTCTTTGTGAATGAATCGCACTTCAGGCTCCATTTTCGGTAGTACTTCAGCGATAGTGTCTCGAATGTAGTTAACAATGGTGGACCACAGAGTCTCTACAAATCAATTTATTTTTTACTACCCCTCTGTTTTGGACAATCACCAGACTATTGGCATTAGCATTAATTTCAACACAAAAAAGACAGAAACACAGAATGAAAAATAAATTGATGTTCTTCTCTATAGAAATCTTGCTAATCACTTGCTATTTGTTTAAAACTGGTTGTGCATCTAACTTCAGACACAAGTTAGTATCTTACAAGTAAAGTCTTCAATTACGATATGTATTTATTGCATCAAAATGAAGTTCCCCTTCTGTTTGAAGCCTCCTGAGCCTCCAAGAAAAATGAGTATTTTAAAAATTTTATTTCTGAACACAACTTCCAGTTAAGGGAAGAATCCTTGTAAATAGAGGAGCAGGGATAAACTCCTTTATAATGGAGCTGTTAAATTATTGTGAATATTAAAATGGCCTAAAAATAAACCTGCATACAATTTTTTTTTTACGTTAGCTAACTGGAATTTTTCTAGAGCTGGATCTTAGGTTTTCTCTATTGAAATCATTTAAAGCACAGTAATTCAACAATGCTTATTATCGAAGAGCTTAAATCCTCTAGCTATTCATAGATTATTTCCCCATATAGATCAATTACCTTTAAAAACAAAATATTCTTTAGATATCATAATGGAAAGTAAGGGGAAATTTCCTTCGTGTACTCCTAATACATCTTTTAGTCGAGGAGAAAAATTTGCAAATCAAGTTAAGTCTTAGGAAAAGAAGAACAATCTTTTAAAGAACCTTCAAACAAACAGCAACGATGAATTGACAGTGTTCCTGTAATAGTATATATATATATATATATATATATATATATATATCAAATATATACACGGAATACATTCAATGTTGAATTTTTTTATTCCTGTCTCCACATGGGTACCCCCCCCCCCAAAAACAACCCGGAAGTATTTCCCGCTTCTTTGATGAAGATATATACAGATAAACTTCATTCCCTTTACTCTGTCGGATACGTAGTTGTTCGGTTTTGGTGAGGTGAGAATTCTGTTTATTTATATATATTTTTGGGACAATATTGTGCTGATGAACGAAATCTAGATTCACTGTAGTAATCGCGAAATCGGTCGATACACAATTTAGTCTATTTTAAAAGAAAGTTGGTCATATTCTGTTGGTTGTTTTTTCCTCGCATAGGTACTAAATGTGGTTATTTTGAGAAGTCCACTGTGTGGCGTTATTATTTTTTCTGTAATAATGCCCTTTATATGAATATAAACGAATAATCATATTCTTGGGAATAGAAATTTCCCTAATGAATTTTTTTACACACTGGCTTCTTGATAAAATTTTTGTAAAAGAGTTTTATCCTTTTTTGAATTTATTTATCAAATATATACACGGAATACATTCAATGTTGAATTTTATATATATATATATATATATATATATATATATATATATATATATATATATATATATATAAAATATATAGTTTTAGGGAAAATAACCAATTTTCAAGAACTCATCGATGAAAATCCACTATCACATATAGAAAAATTAATAATTAAAAGCACAATAAATGAGTATAATATAAAGTAAAGTAAATATCATAAGATAAATATAATAAAAAGATTACACGTGTTTCATAACCAATTTTCAAATAGAAAAGAAATTAAATTTTTTTCTTTCCTAATTTTTTTCATTCATAATTTTTTCCATTCATAATTTTTTCATTCATATTTTTTATTATTACGTTTGTAGAAATAAATAATCTTGTATTTTTCTATTATTCAATTGATCTTTAATTATAATTAAATAAACGTCTTTAGCTTTAAATAGTATAGCTTTAACTATTACACCGGTTAAATATGTACTAATTTCATCTTCATTATTATTTTAAACTTAAACTTCGTTCAACTTGTATTTAAAACAATGATAATTTATGTAAGATGTTTTTTGTATATAATATACATGTTATTATAATGGATGAAGGGATGATTATTGAATGGTTATTATTTTGATATTATGATATTTTTTAAATAATTTTTCTATCTTTATATAATAAGTATTTCATATTATTTCATTTGGTACTTATTGTTGGTTGAGATATATATCTAATTATTGTTCTACTTACGATCTGACGAGTAGCTATATTTTTGAATAGAACTTATTTTCGATAATTTCAATTGAAACTATATATTTTATATATACTTTATCTATAAGGTTCAATTTAATTTTAATTTTTTATAAATTGATTTTAATTGAGTTTTTTACCTGTAATTTTGGATTTTGTCCCTAATATTATTATTATATATATATATATATATATATAGGAAAATAAATAATAATAATAATAATAATAGTAATAATAATAATAATAATAATAATAATAATAATAATAATAATAATAATAATAAGGCAGAATTCTAAACTGAAATCATATTTTAATATAGATGTGCATAAGGAGGATTAAAAAGGATTTCTAACCGGCTTTCATTGCATGGCAAATTTTCAAGAGGGAAAATGAAAATAATGTATTTCTCCACGTGCGGTTAACACAACTCCACCATTTACTGACTTATATATATATATATATATATATATATATATATATATATATATATATATATATATATATATATAAAGACAGAGAGAGAGAGAGAGAGAGAGAGAGAGAGAGAGAGTGAGAGAGAGAGAGAGAGAGAGAGAGAGAGAGAGAGAGCTAGATAGATATGTGTGTTCTCAAATTTTATTCATCTAACTTGTCTTTATAGAAACGTTTACGCCATGTTTTTTTCTGTATTTGTAGACGCTACTATGAATATGTCCATTTAGGCATACTATCAATTAATTTTGTTACTTTTTGGGAGTAGGCAATTATATTCTTAAGTATATAAAATTAATAAAAGTATACATGCGGTCAAACAACTGGGTAGCACAACTCAAATAATGAAAACTAACTATCATACTTACAAATCATATGATTATTTATTCTAAACTCCCCGTTCAAAGGTCACAACAAATATAAAAGAGATATTTTTTTCAGAGAATTCTTTATTTTTGATTCAGTTTTATATTTTATTTCTTGAAGAATTATTTGCAAATACCTTTTCCATTTATATACTAAATGTTTTATATATTTTTAGTATGTACACATACAGAGTATCTTAGGTATAAATGTGTTTACTATTCGATTGTATTATGCCGACGGCTTTCCCAACGGCAATTGAATTTTAAGTGAATTTAACTAGTATCAATTTGAAATGAAACCAGGTTACACTTGTCATTCGCTTGGAGATTCAAGATTGCTCTACGGAGTTCGAAACACTTAGCGTTGAAAATTTAATAATAATGTTGCTTTGCAGAAAATAAAAAAAAACAATTGAGCTTTATTGTTTTGCAAATTTTCTAAAATCTGTTTTGATTAGATTAGTCTGGAAGAAATAAACACTAGATAGCTTAAGACTAGAGCAAAAAGAAAAGAAATGTTCTCATTGGTAGCATACATTTATTTGTGATAAATATCGGTTTTTCGACTGACACTTGTACTATAAATCGGAGACAAAGTGAGCTTCAACACAGTCTCAATTTACAACCAGCAACATATAATATCAATTTCAAATTTTGACTTAAGGCCAGCAATTTCGGGAGAAGTTTTAAGTAGATTACAACGATCCCAGTGTTCAACTGGTATTTATTTTCTCATCTCCGGGAGGATGAAAGGCAAAGTAGACCTCGGTGGACTTTCAACGCAGAACCTAAAGACAGACGAAATGCTGGCAAACCTTTTGCTCGGCACGGTAACGATTATGCCAACTCTCCACCTTAACAACGTATAATATGATAATACGAAAGAATCAAAAGAACAACGAAGAAAATACGTTATGATGTTATGATAGTAGGACTTGCACGATCTGAGGTCGATTCAGCTAGAGAGAATTTTCCACTAAACAACGTTCCAGTAAATTATATTCCAGGTAATGATTTAACCAACCACTGTATTCTCCAAAATTCTGGCCTTTCGTTTGCGCATAGAATTTTACAATAGTAAGAGATAACTAAGGTGGCGAGCTGGCAGAAACGTTAGCACGCCGGGCGAACTGCTTAGCAGTATTTCACCTGCTGTTACGTCCTGAGTTCAAAATCCGCTGGGGTTGACTTTTTATCCTTTCGAGGTTGACAAATTAAGTACCAGTTGCGCACGGGAGTTGATGTAATCGACTGGCCAACTTCCCCGAAATTTCACGCCTTGTTCTTATAATAGAAAGGAATAATTCTGTACTAAGAGATGATTTATATTGTAGTTTTTTTGCTTTTTTTACACTATTAAAATATGAACTGTCAATACTGTATTATACTAAAACAAGTTAAGTCCAGCATGCTACAGTTACTGCATATTTTACGCTCAACTTCTCACATCCGTAATAATACTTTCTCATGCTGTTAATTCGTCTCAAGAAACGTTCAAAGTAAACACCCGGATGCTTGATATTTTATTTTATCTGCTCAATTAAGAGAGAAGTAAAATTTATCGCCGAGAGGTTAAAATCACAACGATACAGATTTACATTACACGCTCCACTGTATTCAGAGAATGAGTTGACACATATTGGTAAATCGTAACACATTTTCGTTGCTGTGCTATTACTGAATTTAATCGGCAGCCGTAGGCAGCTGGTACTAATTAGAATAGTATAAATGAAATAGAAGGGAAATACAAATCCGGAAAATAAAATTGATGCAAATCTCTTGAGGAAAGCCTTTGGAAATATACTCTCGTACACCTGTTAATCTGAGGCGTCAAGAGAAGCAGCTCAAACCAATAAACCCACACACATATACGCATACAAGTATATGCGTGATACTTCTTTCCCTCCCCCCCTCTCTATCTTTTCTCTCTCTCTTGTCTCTCTCTCTCTCTCTCTCTCTCTCTCTCTCTCTCTCTCTATCTATCTATCTATCTATCTATCTATCTATCTCGATATATACGAGTTTAAACCATAATAGATGCGCAGACAAACATGTGTGTATGTGAGTGAGTGTGTGTGTGTGTGTGTTTGTGTGTGTGTGTGTGTGTATGTGCATCCGTTCATACATATATACACACATCTATGTATATATGTGTTAGTCTGTTTAACTCTATCTTTATATATGTATATATGTATACACACACACACACACACACACACACGCGCACACACTCGATATAAGTTGAACTCGTTAATTCGTTTGTGAATGAGGCTTCCAGCGGTCGCCACTTAGTCCGACCAAAGCCTTGTGAGTGAATTTAGTAGACGGAAACTGAAAGAAGCCTGTGTAATATATATATATATATATATATATATATATATATACGTATTCCATGTTGTTTACGTTTTGTGACGTCATGTACACATATATGCATATATATATATATATATGGAGTTTGAAATTGTACTTCTTTTATAGAATCGAAGGAGAATTGTTCTTATTCTCTTCATTGCTCATATTCTGACTAGTAGTTTCGTAAATGATGATGCCATTCCCTACTTTGCACTCCAAAAAGAATGATTAAGCATATATATAGAGAGAGACAGAGAGCTTGACTAAATGAAACACTGGACTTATGTCTACTCGCTAAACTACTACACTTCACTCCAAAACAGAGATTATTCGAGCTATTCCATTGTCCTTTTATACAACTAGGTAGAGAACATTGGAAGCTTTAAATATATGTTTCGTATGGTTGTTGGTTTTATTGTATCTCGGTTTTCAATGAAAGTCTCAAATGTACAGTTTTCAGTGAATAGCTCAGAACTCGGCCTCGGGGGAATGCTTCCATGGTCCAACATTTAAATTGATTTGTTTTTCTGGTGCATTGGTCAGTATTGTTTTTAACTTTGATTTTTACTTTGTTTTACATAAGTGACTTCTGCTGCCTGCAAAAATGATCAGCCATATACGTTTTCTCTCTCTCTCTCTCTCTCTCTCTCTCTCTCTCTCTCTCTCTCTTTCTCTCTCTCTCTCTCTCTCTCTCTCTCTCTCTCTCCTCGAATTACGATTTCGTGGTTTCTCCATCTACAAGGTTTGTTTATATCGTTTTTAACTTTTATACTCACTGCCACATCTAATTTGGCTAGAATACATACAGTTCTTAGTCACGTTCTCTTCTAACGGAAACCTTCTCGTGAGAGATATACCCATATTTAGATTTATTCTTAAATTTAGTATTGATGCAGTGTAGATTGCTTTATCTTCTGAATATTTTCTACGTGTATCTAATATTAGGTGAAAGCGGTGACTGTTCATTGCAGCCAATCCTCTATACAGCCGGTTCATGTGCATGCGTCATATAATGCTGACTTGAAAAATGAAAACATCACCCAGTAGTACTGTGTACGATCAAGTAGTTTTCTCGAATGCAAACACAGTGTTCCGCATGCAGAGTAATATTAAAAACAAAAAGGTGGTGAAACTAATATCGGTTACCATTTCCTTCGTGTAATTTTTCGCTGCCAAAGAGCTGCTTCAAATACGGCTGAACGCAAATTCCCTGCATAACCTGCCTCACCAGACATGCAGGAGCAACAACTCGCATGCAGGAACATTAGAAATGTGCTCGATGTACAGCAAACATCGACCACTCTGAACAACACTATGTTATTTTTGTGCATTCGAATTCAAGGGTGAATGTTGGCATCCTGTCTATAGTTAAAATTCATCTCCAAGAAGAATGTAGCCCTCATTATCATGATGTCACGCCCTCTGCTAGTAGGAAAGGCAGATTCTGAAGATACCTTCCTAGAGTTGGTATTATGATTAGGAACACAAATTATTTGTGGCTTGAAATTCTGCCAATGAATCACTCCATTTCTACACAGCTCCCAGTTAAAGCCAAGCTATACAATATGTTCTTCGGTGCGTATGTACTCACTTTTAAAGCACATCTGCTGGAAAGGTCGAGTATTATGGCACTCTACGTTACAGCAATCAGAACTCGCCCGTAGTTGAAAAAGCGAATGGTGAACTCAAAATCAGTGTATGCAATTATTCAGAAGCATAGAAAAAGATACTTTGGGAATAGGTTTTGTTAACTCTACTGACAGAGAGCATTCTGTTGAAATTATATGCAGAACACAAACGCAGTCTGATGACAATCTGAAAGCATTGAATAACAATTGACACATCGAAGACATTTTGACGTGTCAGAAACCTTACAGCAACCCTGGGTATCTTCTTATCTGATTCATAGATCGAGGAAAGGTAGTCATCGAACTGTTTGAGGCAAACAACGCATTCGGCTCACTGCGCAAAAGAAGTCTGGAACGACAAGATATTCAGTGAAGTTAAAAGATCAACCTATTTTCTTCACCTACATCTTCAACATCACTAGTGAACTTTGTTACAAACAAGAGATGTCCTCAAACACGTGTGGCTATCTAGGTAAGAAGCTTGCTTCTCAGACGCATGGTTCCAGGTTCAGTACCACTTCGTGGCACCTTGGGTAAGTGTCTTGAGCTATAGCCTCGGGCGAACTAAATCCTTGTGAGTATATTTTGTAGGCGGCAAATGAAAGAAGCCCACCGTATATATATATATATATATATATATATATATATATATATATATATATATATATATATATATATATATATATATATATGTGTGTGTGTGTGTGTGTATATATATCAGGTCATCCCATAAGTTCTATCCGAATTTTTAATAATTAAAACAAGTGATCAGATGTTATATTTAATTGAAATTTAATCATCAATGTACTTTCCCTGATTATCTATGACTTCCTTCCATCTATTTACAAGCTTTTTAATCTCATCGACGTAAAACTCTCCTGGTTTCAAAGCGAAGAACTCTGAAATGTCAGTTTCGACATCCTCCTGGCTTGAGAAATTTATGTCCCCCAAATGATTCTGTAAACTACGAAACAAATTGTAGTCTAAAGGAGCAAAGTCGGGAGAATAAGGTGGATGAGGAATTTTTTTCCAACCAAACTCTTTGATCTTCTGTGATGTGATCTTTGCTGTGTGGGGTCGCGCATTGTCCTAATGAAACATCACTCCTTTTCTATTCACTAAAGCGGGTCTTTTTTTCTTGAAAGCTTGGTTCAAATGCTCTAATTACTGACAGTAGACATGAGCATTGATTGTTGCATTAGGTGGTAATTATTCAAAGTGAATTATTCCTTTGCAATCCCACCAGATAGAGAGAAGAACCTTTTTCCCACGAAGTTCTCTTCTCGGTTGTGGTTGAACTTTTTCCCTTTTACCAAGCCACTGTTTACGACGTTTAATACTTCGATAGAACATCAATTTTTCGTCACCAGTCACAAGTCTATCCAAAAAGGGTGAAATAAGTTCGCGAGAATGGAGAGAAGAGCAGATGTCAACTCGGGATTTACGGGTGCTTTCGGACAATTCATGAGGCACCCATTTTCCAAATTTAGGAACCTTTCCAAGTTGTTGAAAATGACGATAAACAGTTGTATGGTTTAAACTAAGCTTTATTGCCTGTTCTTCAACTGATAGTGCAGGATTTTCTTCAAGTAATGCCTTATGGAGCTTATCATCAAACTCAACTGGACGTCCTATTCGATCTTAATCTTCAAGGGTGACATCTCCACTTCTGAATTTTGCAAACCATCTTCTGCAAGTTCTTTCATTTAAGCATTCTTTCACATAAGCTGAGTGTATGTTTCGAGTCGCTTCGGCTGCAGAATTTCCTTTTTTGTACTCATAAAGCATTATGTGCCTTAAATGCTCTTTGGATACTTCCATGTTAGAAAGGGTTTTAATCAAAGAAATTTTAATTCTGTTATTCTTTAAAATAATATTTAATTAGTTTAAAGTACACAAATGCATAAAAATAATCTTTAATTCCATTAGACATTCTAAAATACTATTAAATTTCATTCAATTTAAAAAAAAAAGGTAAAATCGGACAGAACTTATGGGGTAACCTGATACATATATATATACATACATACATACATACATATATATATATATATATATATATATATATATATATATATATATATATATATATATACATACATACATACATATATATACATACATATATATATATATATATATATATATATCTTTGTGTGTGCGCGCGTGCGCGCATATGTATGTGTGTGTGTGTGTGTGCGTGTCTTTATGTGACTGTGTATATCTATGTGTGTGTGTATGTGCTTGTCCCCACCATCGATTGACAA
>NC_142934.1:104639061-104661561 GCF_046866305.1 Octopus bimaculoides | reverse complement strand
GGAGTTTGTTTTTTCTCATCTTCATCAACTCAACCAAATCAGCATGCTGGTAACTACCAACAATCAAAGACATTCTTATCTTTAAACTCATATCATACGTGAAGCTTTCTCCACGTTTGAAAGTGAGGTGTAAAATAAACAGTAACATTTCAATTTTTGTCAAAGTCATATAATTTATGCAAATATTTCAAATTTATTTGTAAACCATAGGAAAAGCAGAATACAAATCAAGACAAACGAATAGAAGTGAAATGAGACGGAAAGTGAAAGGAAATATATTCATTCTTTAAAATGAACGTGTTCAGAAATACTTAAATATTTTTTAGCCGCATAAATTCATTGAAACTGAATCAGGTTTGCATAGGATGGGATGAAAACAACAGTTGTGCATTGAAACTCATTCTGCTACGTAGCCATGTTTAATATTCACAAACACACACACACACACACACACACACACACACACACAGACACACACACACACACACACGCGCACACACACACACACACACACGTACAAGCAGTCGTGTTGAATCTGTTAGTACTACAAATACTTGCATCAGGGTAAATTTTAATCGGTTTATATAAGTGTCTCTTTATATCTATGAACATTTTTTTTTACATGTGATCAAACAACTCCCTTTCTTATTCCTTTTATCTAATTCACAGTTTATTTGTGATTATTTTGTAATGGAATTAATCATTTATTACGTGTATCACCCTCTAGCTAAGACTCCTAATAAAAACGAAATCATTATCTCCCAACACAAGGTGGGACGACAAATGCGAATTTGAAATTAAGGAAGACAATGAGAAAGATGTGTACAGTTCACATCTTTTTGCATCTAATATCTGTATTTATTCATTTTTTGTATCTATTACTAAGTCCTTACAGCTTCTAGTTAGTGGTGATCATGTATGGCATTATTTCATTCTGTTTAGAAATCTTCAGCATGATTTAAATAATAACTTTTTAAATAGAGATAATATATCTATTTAAAAAGTTACTGTTTGTGAAGATTAATTCTTCTGCCATTAGCAGTGTTAATACTTGGAAAATTAGTTTTTGTTACATTCACTATTAATATAAGTATAATTGCCCATCAGTTTTACTGAAGAGTTATGATGAAATCGAAATGTGTATTCAGAGGACAAAAAACGAAAGAGAAGAACCAACAAAAATAAATTTCAGTTTAGGATTTTTATCGAAAATTTACATACTGAAAATTTACATACAAACACCAACCCTAATCTATACATTACATAATAAAAAAATATATTAAACGACTAAGAAGTACACTTATCTTGTGGAAAGATAAGATATGTCATGGCTAATACAAGAAACAATACAAAGTATGCGTTTTGTAATTTATGTGCTTTCATTTGAACTATATGATTTCATATTATTATTCTTTTAAGTATATATATGACTCCACGCATATGTGTTTACATAAAGCTATATATAAATATATATATATATATATATATATATATATATATGAAAGAAGGTTTGAAAATGCACTTATTTTTTAAAAATATTTATTTACTTTGATAAAATATATTTAAAGTATAAAGCTTTGTATGAACTTTGTAGTGTTACATACTGATTGTCACACATTCTCTGATATTAAGGTGAACTTGTTAAAAACAGTGTTAAAAACAGTGTATGAAAATACACATATGGAAAAATACATATACATATTCTTATACATATTCTTTGACAATCGAATAAAATTGAGAAGGAACTAACCTGGCCTTTTTCTCTTGTGTAATATATATATATATATATATATATATATATATATATATATATATATATATATATATATATATATATATATATATATATATATATATATATATATATATATACATATATATTATATACCAATAATAATAATGATGATGATAATAATAATAATAAGGATTATTACGAAGTAGCATGATATTACCGTTTCTTCCTATATATATATATATATATAAATATATATATATATATATATAAATATATATATATATACAGTTTCAAATAGACCTACACATGTTTCTACTGCATCGATTAGTAAACGTTGAATGCGTGAGTGATTGTTTGTGTGCGTGTGTGTACATGTGTGCGTGTTTATGTATGTATGTATGTATGTATGTATTATGTATATGTGTATATATATTGTATGATAGAAAGCTGTTTTTTTTTTACTAAAACATTACATTTAAATGCATCGCTAAGTTTTTTCACAACTTTGTAAACCTTTACGCATAATTCATCCAATGACCGTGTTTTCATTTATTCTTTTCGGGCTATTTTTTCTACACTATAATTACTATAATTATTTATTTATCAAATTTCTGCTATACTTTTTACCATCATTATTCAAAACACCTTTTTTATTATTTTCTTCGCTACTCTCATCATTATTCTCACCAATACCTTTTATCATCAGCATCATTTAACAATTAAGGAATTTCTTCTTCTTCTTCTTCTTCTTCTTCTTCTTCTTCTTCTTCTTCTTCTTCTTCTTCTTCTTCTTCTTCTTCTTCTTCTTCTTCTTCTTCTTCTTCTTCTTCTTCTTCTTCTTCTTCTTCATCATCATCATCATCATCTTCACCTTATAGTAGTAGTAGTAGTAGTAGTAGTAGTAGTAGTAGTAGTACCTAGCGTTAATTTCCTATGTAACGCAGCAATCGCAAAACTGTGCCTCATTTATATGCAATTCTTTGTTTTATCAATGTATTTTTTTTGTATTTCTCTTATATTTTGTTTTTTTTTTCGTATACTCAGATTGTGAAGATTTATCTTGGTAGGTGTTTGCACTGTTTAACCATGTTATTTCTATATTTTACTTAGATGTATTATTTCAAGAACCTTGGCTGTAATTTTTCAACATACTTTTTTTTACTTAACTGTTCCTAAATATACTTATTACATTCCTCTTTGTCATACATCTTAACTGTAACGGTATATCATTTTGTAAGTGGAATAAAAAACAAACAAACAGGAAGCAGAAAGAGTAATACAACAATGGACGAGAGTACAGAACATATAAATATGCTAGGACGAGGATAGGGAGAGGAATGAACGTTTCGGATTTGTAGTCTTTCACCAACCATAGAAAACCAGGAATCGTATCAAGTATAAAATTAGTGGTAAGTGATGTTTGTTTCAGAGATCAACTTCAACAATTTCTGTTGTTCATTAGGAACACCAACATTAGATATTTCCATTTTTCCTTCATTTCATTTATTTGCTAAGTATCTCTCATTATTCAACGTTAATAAACTGTAATAAAAAAATAAATTCAAATAGCTATGAGATTTATGTTATTAAACCTATCTACTTTATTTTTCCTCAGCTTCTGAATTTCTTTGTAACAATCTTGGCTGGAAAGAAGTTTTAAATTGATAAAGATAGAATTTTTCTTCGTCGTTTCTATTATAAATGTTCCGATATTTGCTATGATTTGCCATTATATTCTTATTCATACAAAATTATTTCGGTGTGATATTGTGACATCTACATTTAGTTGTCGGGTTTTCAAAACCATTTGTCGTCTATCTTGTTTTAGTCTTATTAGCATAGCCTCCGTTGAATATGATTATTTATTCAGCCATATGTGTCAGTATATTCTGACTCAGTTACAAGTTGATAGCCTAAGTCAATTTGATTAATAGTTTCCAAGTATTTACTACATCTTTCGCCTTTTACTGCTTGTCATATGTGCGAGGTAGTTTTTCTCCGATTGGCCGTGGTGTTATGCAGCCATGAAGATATCTTCCAGCTGTTAGACTAACACTGATAACAAGTTGGTTCAAAGTAAGCGTCTACATCATAAGTATCTTGTCAGATACTCAACATATAGTTGCTTACTTTGGCAAAATTCTTTTGTAAACCATAACTAGAGTTATGGTTGCATGTTGTATATTATTTATTTCAATTTCTTTTTCAGTGACAGTGTTGTCATTATACTCCGCTGCTTGTATATCTCTAATTTTGTGCTATACCTAATTACTTCCTTGTTTCTAGCAAATAGGTTTTGTTTCCGTTGCCTTGTCATCCATACTCTAGTTGTTTTTACGATAATTCCCTATTTGTATGAGACGACACTGTCCACGGATACGTGATGTATAAATCTAATCTATTTCACTTTAATGTCGTATATTATAAATCGTTTTATAAGTGTCATTGTTTTCTTATGTGTTTCTTGACTACACTTAATTTCCGGTTTATTATAGAGAAACTGTAGTTAATAAGTGGGATATTTAATGTGTTTATTCAATATTGCATTTAGTTCGCTTCTAAACACTTATTTGATTCTTCTTTAACATTCGTTTCTATTTTTTTCTCACTTTCATTCAGTTGTGGGAGTTCTATATAACATATTTTATGTATCTTTAAGAATTTTTATTCCCGTACTTTAACATTCTAATTTTTGTGTTGCTGATTTTGACTTACCTCTATATTCTTAGTTCTGGAATTTAATTATGAAGTTGCTTTGGTATCACAAGTCTTAAGCCCTATATTTGTCTAATAAGTGTTTAGGATCTTTGGAGTACTTACTTATATGTGGATGCAACACTTTTCCTTTCAGCCAAAATCATCAAGATATCAATTGATTTTGGCACTCATAATTCCCAATGAGTCACTTCAGCGTCGGTAAAATAAATGTTTATTCCAACATTGAAGCTAACGAACATCAGTTATATTATTCCGTAAATATTTGCAGACATCAGTCCATATTTGTAGACATCTGTCCATATTAGAAATAATAATTACTATGAATCGTTAGTACGAAATGCTTTGCAACATTTTATCCTGGATTGCGTTTTAAGTTCAAATGCTGCTGTGGTCGACGATGGCTTACATCCTTCTGAAAATCGATACATTATATATCGGCTTAGCACTGGAGTCAATGTAATCGACTTCCCAATTCCCTCGAAATGACTGGTCTTGCGCCAAAAATTAGAAAGGATTATTACGAAGACAATAGAATGGCTGAGATACCAGAGCGTTGTTTAACGTCATACACTCTAATGTGTTGTGATACATTAGTCTCTCCTTTCAAATCACATTACTGTCATTGCAAACCTGTAATTATTGGCCTATGACAAACGACAATTTGGGTGTGGCTCTTTTCTCAAATTGTATCGCAGTCATTACACATCCATTATAAAGCCCAGTGACAAAAGATGCCCCGTATGCAACCAACCTATCTTTTATTCATATATGTGCGTCAAACACATCCTCCGTATCAACTGTGTTTGATACTTAATTTTGTAATTCTTCATTTTCATAATCAACATTAATACGGTCCGAATCCATTTAAATATCCCTAAAAACACCAACCACAACTTAACTACTCAAACCAGGTATTGAAATCCTATGTGGTCGCACGGATTGCTGATAATATCAGCCAAAATCTCCCTTAGACGGAAACTGAAAGAAGCGTGTTGTATATATGGATATATATACATACATACATACATACATACATATATATATATATATATATATATATATATATATATATATATATATATATATATATATATATATATATATATATATATATATATATATATATATATATATATATAAAATGATTATCTCTAAATCTCTGAACGAGAGACATTCACTGACAGTACTCTATAGTAAAGATTATTAGCCAACATAATGTGGCAATCCAGGTTACTGTCATTTAGCCACAGGAAACATCGTCTCTAGCTGGCTATACGACACACTGTCTGCGTCCTTATATTTTCGAACAAGAGTGTTTAGTATACCCACGCAGCTCAAAGCAATATTTGTGTACCAATGGTTTCTGGGTTATGCCTCTTCATCAGCACAGAATAACTGCTCAGCTAAAGATGGCGCCACTAAACTCTTGTTTGAAATATATACTTTTCAAAATGACACTGAAAGTCACTGGAGAATACAGTGCAAGTGCTAGAGTTAACAAATTTATAGCATTACTAAAATTGCTTATAAATCAAAACTATCCTTTTCAAAACTAGAATATTCTTCAAATCTGTTCGTTAATGATCTATGCGAATCTTTAGATGTTATTCCCCACATAAAAGGACTTCTCACAAGGCTGGATATTGCTATTGTGATACATACGAAACTTCTCTGGACTACATCATTACGACAAATATTCACTAACATAAACTCAGTTACTTGCTCTGCAGTCACAAGATGCAATAACAATTTGCTCCCAAGCGTACATCTAAAGTTACTAAGAAAAACTGCTTAACGGGTAAACCTGATTCTTCTTTATCCAACTCTGTTGCAAATGACTCACTAACGTAACGCATCTTCTTCACAGATTTCTTTTGTGATTCAAAGGCAAACTTACTTTGTAGGTTTTAACTTTGAACTTCAAATTAAATATTAATTGTATAGATCACACTAGTTTCAAGCATGACTAATTTCTCACCTAGTTTCGGTAATTGTAAAAAAAAAAAATAATTAATACCTATGTGTGCATAAATACACGCAGAAGCACAGGATATATATATATATATATATATATATATATATATATATATATATATATATATATATATATATAACATGCATAAATATGAACACACACACACACACACACACACACATGCAACTACATACATAAACACACATATATGTACATGCACACACATATGTATACATATACACACATATATATATACATAGACACATGTGTATACATACACATACACACACATACACACGTATATATATATATATATATATATATATATATATATATATATATATAGAGAGAGAGAGAGAGAGAGAGAGAGAGAGAGAGAGAGAGATCCACACACGTTTGCGTGTGTGTGTGCGTGTGTGTGTGTGTGTGTGTGTGTATTTGGTAAAATAGACCAGAGAAGTAGAGCTCTATACTAGAGTATATGTTTTCTTTTTAATCGACAGAAAGTCACAAAAGTGACTCGAGGGCCGAAAGTTTCTTTCGTAACCATAGTGCATGGCGCTTATCAAATTTAAGTGCTGTGCACGAAATTCTCAGCTCTTCAGTTATCTAATAATATTTATAAAAAGGTGTATGTATCTGATATATATATAGTGTGTGTGTGTGTGTGTGTGTGTGTGTACGTTTGCATGTGTATTTGTATGTATACATATATGCACGCACGCGCACACGCACACAGACAGACACACGCACGCATATGCATACACACATATTTACATGGTTCTAATTTTTAAGTTATTGTAAGCAGTTTTTCAAGATTCTACTCAACTCATCTCTTCACATCAAGACTAACTCACCCTTCAACTACATTCATTTCTCATTCATTTATTACTTCACTAAATTTCACTACCATTCCCCCTCGCTCTTTCCAACAATACCTTCTTGTTCTTTACTGCGGCTTACAACAACAACAATAACAATAACAATAGAAACAACAACGACCTTTAGGCTATGGAACATAATTCTCTTTGATTTGTCATTTGAATTTCTCCATCTTCACATCTTTTCTGCTTCATCTCTCTCTGTCTCTCTGCCTCCCACTCTTACTTAATTTCTTTGTCAACTTTCTCACTATTCCCCTCTTTCTGTAGTTCTATCTCACTTTTCCTCCTTTCTCTTTCTCTCTTTAATCTCCCTTTCTATCCCTCCCTATAATTCTCTTTGTCCTCTTCTCTAACTCTCCATCTTCTTTGTCTTTGTCTCTCTCTGTCTCTGACACTATTTCTTACTCTGACTCTCTCTCTCTCTCTCTGCCTCTGTGTCTCTCTCTGACTCTCTCTCTTTCTCTCCCTCTCCCTCCCTCTATCGCTCACTCTTTCTTATTACTTCTCTCATTGCTTTCCATTTTTATTCTTTCCGTTGTCTATTTATTGCTTTGTTTTTCGAAGTGTTTTACATATTCCGAGCTATTCTCGTTGCTTTTTAAAACAGCGAAAATTAATGAAAACCACTCACCACAATGCCTATATCCTCTTTATTTAATAGTTTCTCTATATAGATAATAACTACTACTTTCTCTCCTCAAAGTTCTCTTTCTTAGTCACTCTTCATTCCTCTATAACAGTCAGTTTTTCTTCAGATTCATTTGGTCAGTCAGCTACTTCGAACTACTTAAACGATCAGTTTATTTTTAGATTCTTATGGCTAGTTCGGTACTTTATATAACATCAGTGGACAAATTATCTCTTACCTTTTATGATATTCGACTAATTTTCTATCTAAGCTGAATTGTTAGTTTATTTTTCTCTCTACTATCAAACGCATTGTCCAGTCTTTCTTCGCATCACCTTAGCGGTCAGTATTTATTGTTATGTCCGCTCCACTTATTCATTATATAAAACTTGCTAGCCGTTATCAATTATGTCTGACGGTGTGTCCACACTTTATTTACTTCACTTTAGTGGTCACTATACATTTTTATGTCTGCTCTATATATTTATTTTATAAACTCGGTGGTCGTCAACAATTATATCGAACATTTATGTCCATCCCTGCTCCGCAACCTCCTTATATAACTTTGGTAACAATTATTACTTACGATGTACAATATGTCTACTCATTATATATTCCACCTTAGTGGTCAGTCTACATTATGTCTCTTTCCAAGTACTCCTTATATAAACTTGATGGCCATTATAAATTACATTGTTCGCTACAGCTGCTTCTTACTTCACTGTAGCGGTCATTCTAAATTCTAATGTCTTAGTCACATATTAATTTTATAAACTTTCTGATTGTTTTATTTCTGTATTCTTTTATTGACTTCAATCATTTGGAGTGTGGCCATACTGGAACATTACCTGAAATCGATTATATCAACCACGGTTCTTACTCTGCAATTTCTTTTATCGTTACCAATTTATCGAATAGATAAGTTTGCCAGTAACTGTTTGGGATGAATTACTTCGTATGTTACATCAATCTTTGCTTCATTTCCAATTTTGTGATGACATCACACTGCTAACACTACTCTAAATATTTTTTATATGAACTTAAATACCATTATCAGTGTCCTTTTTTTTATTTTCATAACCTCAATGGTCACTATTAACTCTTACAGTAGATTCAAAACGTTTTCAAGCGGTTCACGCCAAAAATAGTTATACTATCATCAGTTAAATCAGCCCTACCAAGCCCCACCTTTAATCATATAACGATTATACGGTAAAAAAAAAGAGAAAAAAAAACATACCAGTGAGGTGTATCAAAAATTTCATTTTACATCTGTACAATGTCTACGTCAATTTATAGTTTTGCTACAGTTGAACATTGATGATTGTCATACTTTCTTTCCCCTGTGTTTTTATCACTTCTGTTGGCGTGAGAAAGAATTGCTCGAAGAACTGCTGGTTTAAGTTTCATTTCAGGTTCTATTTTAGATACACACATACATTCATACATACATACATACATACATACATACATACATACATACATACATACAGACAGACAGACAGACAGACATATATACATACACACATATACATACACGCAAGCACACATATGTATGTCTATGTATACAATCATATCTCACCCTACGTCGTTAATTGATTCCAGAGGACACGACTTAAGTCGAAATAACCATTATTTAAATGTATATACATGTAATAATTCAAATCTAGGCTACCCTAGGTTGTTTTCATGTTTGCCTACGAATTCGGTAAATTGTTACGCATGCCTAGGTTGCTTTTATATCAGAAAGAAATGATTTCAAATACTATGCAGTATGTCTACCTGATGGCTGGCGTCGGTGTTACTCGTTAAGGCTGATGTCGATTGTTGGGGATTGTCAGCTGACTCCTGTTGTGATGGTGTAGATCGTTGTGCGAACTTGTCTGAAGTTCCAATGTTTCTTCTATTTATTTCCAAGGATTAAGTAATAAGGTGCAATAGTATCTTCAGAACCCCTCAATATTTTTACAAAACATTTGCCTCTAATAAGGCAAAACATTTATCTAAATGAGGAAAAGCCTCTTGCGTTTTCTTCAACGTAAAACGAGGGGCCTCGGAAACAAGTTTCTCTTCTCTTTTCTGTTGTTCATGAAGTTCCATCAACTCTTCGTTTGTCAGGTGTTACTCTTTTACTCTTTTACTTGTTTCAGTCATTTGACTGCGGCCATGCTGGAGCACCGCCTTTAGTCGAGAAAATCGACCCCAGGACTTATTCTTTGTAAGCCTAGTACTTATTCTTTCGGTTTCTTTTTGCCGAACCGCTAAGTTACGGGGAAGTAAACACACCAGCATCGGTTGTCAAGCGATAGTGGGGGGACAAACACACACACACACACACACACACACACATATATATATATATATATATATATATATATATATATATATATATATATATATATACATATATACAACGGGCTTCTTTCAGTTTCCGTCTACCAAATCCACTCACAAGGCTTTGGTTGTTTACTTTTCTCAAATAATTCATTAAAATCCTGTCCTTCCAACTCCATTTCCGTTTCATTGCTCAACTGTATCAAGGTATTGTTCACTTCGACATTGTCAAAGCCCTTAAAGTCATTGACAAATTATGGGCACAGTTTCTTCCGCAAACCATTCAGCGCCGTGCTCTTCATCTTCAGATGCTACGTTCACTGTGGCTTTGTAGATGTCGTGACTTTTCCATAAATCACGGACTATGATGCTTTCATCGATGTCACTTACAGATATTGCATGGCGTAATGTACGCTTCATATAATAGTGCTTAAAGATCGCAGTTATCCCCTGGTCCATTGGTTGCAGCAGCGAGGTAGTGTTAGGAGGGAGGGAGATAATGATAACATTGGGATGTCTTCCGGATGGCCAAGAGCGTTATCTGGTGGCCAGGAGCATTATCTAAGACAAGCAGAACTTTAAAAAGAATCCCTTTAGCCTTACAGTACTTTTCTGCTTCAGGATCAAAATGACTGAAAAACCATTCTTCAAAAATAATGATAGTAACCCAAGCCTTTGAATTGGCCATCCATATTACAGGAAGAGATGTCTTAGGTTTGTTCTTAAGACCTCTGAGGTTCAGCGCGTAGTAGATAAGCAGCGGTTTTAGCTTGCAATCGCCTGCACAATTTCCTCCCAACATTAAGTTCAAACGTTCTTTTCATACTTTGCAGCCAGGAATTCTTTTCTCTTCCTTGGATATGAAAGAACTATCTGGTAATTTCTTCCAATGGATACCGGTCTCATCAACATTGAATATTTGTTCGGGTAGAAATCCATTATCTTCAGTAACCTTCGCTAATGTAGCAGGAAATTCCGCTGGAGTAACATCTTTAGCTGATGCACTTTGCCTTTGTTTGTTAAGAGAGTACAAATTCTGCTGCTACTTAAACCTCAAAGACCATCCCTGATTTGCCTTAAATTCTATGTCTTTCTCATCTGGATGTTTCCTTTTCAAATCTTCAAACAAAAAGAATGGTTTCTCCTGAATTATTTCCTGACTACAATTTGCTTGCTGACGATTTTGCCTTTCAACCGAAAGGGCAAGAAGCTGCTCCATCTCATCGTAGATTCGTCCTCTTTTCTTGTTGATGATGGTGATTTTCATCCGTGGAGCATCATCTTTCACAGGTGCCATAACCCTATCTCTACCGTGCACAATAGTTGATACAGTTGTACGGCTCAACACAAACGATCGTGCAATGGCTACAATCTTTTCACTCTTTTCATTTCGTTTTATCATATCCACTTATCTTCCAACAATATGGCTTTACGCTTATCACATTCCCTAGAATTCTTCTTCGGAGCTATGGGACTAAAATATAAATTGCAAAAAATAATTGTACAAAATGTTACAGCACTGTAGACGCAAATACATTTGAAAAGCTCGCGGCTGGAGCACGAATGCTACCCATCGGAAAATATCTGAACTAGTACACTTGTTCCGATTTGTGTTACTGTGAACCTGTAACTTTTAGTGCTTCTGTTTTTAAATGAATTTTAATTCGTTTTGATGCATACTCTATTTTAACATTAATTCTAATATACTATACAGATTATGTTTTTATTGCTTTTTTATTTATTTCCCGTACACGAATACGAACGTAACCAATCGATACAACTTCAGACTGACAATACAGTATAATATGAACGTTATTGTTGTTTTACCAGGCGACACAAATTAATACTGTATTTGATATTTATTTAATATTTTAGAAAGACAGACGTGTCTTCGGAAATGACGTAAGTCGAAACGGCTTAACCGGAGATGTATGTGTGTATATGTATATGCTGGACTGATGTCGACGTGTAAGCTTACAAAACAAAATCTTAAGGTTTTGCGATTATTGGTGACCAGTCAAAAAGCCGTCCTCCGGTTTCATTTGCTGTAACGCTAGTAGAGGCATGTTCGACATTCTGTTCTAGGAAGAGCGTACAATATACATGTACATACATTCATACATACATACATACATACATACATACATAATTATTCAATATTAACAGGGCCGTAAAAGAAGTTCTCAAACTAGTTGAGACAAAAGTACAAAATTAATTGCAGAATAAAACCATTAGGTCATGGACTCAAAAAGCCACAGCCCACAAATGACCACATATAGGAAGTACAGCACAAACCACAAAACCAAAGTAGCAAAGGGAATTCAAACTTTTTATACATAAGAATACAATCGATTAAGAATATAATAGAATAACATAAATAAATAAACTGCGATTAAAAGGTGATTAAAATATTATAGAACGGTACAGATATAGTGGAATAAAAAAATATATATAGAAAAAATAATATAGAGAAATATATATACATACATACATACATACATACATACATACATACAAACATGTATATATATATATGTATATATATATATATATATATATATATATATATATATATATATATATATATATATATATATATATATATATATATATATATTCACCACAACTGCCCGACGAACGGAAGCCTGAAACTCTCAGTAATAGTTTTGTGAGGATTTTGTAGATTTAATAGAAGCATATTACCCTGACATAAATATTCGAGTACTATATTTTTCACCTTGGTTTGATTTTATGTGTGTGTGTGTGTGTGTGTGTGTGTGCGACAGGTTTCCACACTTTCTGTTCAACACGTTCACTTACGTGTTCGTCTATCAGGTGTTATAGCAGAAAACACTTGCCAAACGGGCCGCATAATGTCCTTGCGGTTGCAAAGTGGGCTCCTAAATTACATATGCAATACTAGTAGGATCGAGTTTGATACGTCCTTGAAATTTGGATTTCTTTGATTTTGAAAGCAGATTAACATTGCTCTACTTAGCTTGCGCTAAAAATACGATCGACTGTATGGAAACGATTCGCAAAATGAAAAGAGAGGCAGAGAACGTGCCCTTAATGATACGATAAAGATATATGAGAGGATGATCAATGTTACAGGCAAAGAAAAATACATACAAAATTATAAATCAAAATGCTATGCATATTTCAAGTCGTAACATCTGCAAGTTTGTAGATGCATTGTAGAACAATACGGGAATAAAACACGTCGCAATGTGAGTCAAAAGTAATTTGATATCTGCTGATAGTATCGATACAAAAGGAAGCAATAATGTTAGGAGGCACAGGAACTATTGGAAACGGAATTCGACAACCTGATTAGAAGAATGTCCCGGACTGCAATTGTGTGTAAACCTATATGTGACTATAAAGGTAGGTGGGAAAGTGATTTGAGAGATTGTTTCTCAGAAGAATGAAGACAGATAATGAGATTCAAGAAAAACAGGTTAGCTTTCACACACACACACACACACACACACACACACACACACACACACACACACACACACACACACACACACATATATATATATATATATATATATATACATATATATATATATATATATATATGCACACACACACACACACAATCGCATACCCACACACACGCACACACATACAAATATATATATATATATATATATATATATATATATATATATGGTGGCAGCTGATGAAGGAAATGTTCTCTACGTGGCCTGTGTGTTTTCTGTGCTCTGTTCATGTTCTCTTTTTCATTTTGTCCACGTTTTTTCGTGACGTCCTGTACCAGATTTGCATCTATATATACATGTAGATGTATGTATGTACATACATGTACGTATATATGCATATTCTCACATATTATTTGTATTATATATATATATGTATATGTATAGACAGCGTGAGTGATTTAGGGAATATTTACTCTCTTATCAAGTAAGCTAGTTATGTCCATTTATTTCAGTATGTTTGAAGAGTTAACATCAACGAGGTTCCTTGTGGCATGTACTGCGCAGAAGTTGGTGACGGTGATAATGATTATGCTGATTACGTTGCTCATTCTATGAGTGATGATACGGTAAATATGATAGCGATAATGCTGACAATTTCGGGGACGATAATGCCTTAGATAATGAGTCCGCTGAAACGGTTCTGATTTGTATGATAATACTAGAAGTACAGCTGCCCTAGCTTCAGTAACAAATAATGTCTAATTCTGTCAGCATCGGCAAAGTGTAACAAACACAAGGATCCGGTTAGCTTACGTCGAGTTATTGATTCAATTTCTATCCTACTCCCTACAGAATCTTCAAGTTTTTGCTCATCTTTCTGAAAAAAAATTCCCACAATTCAATCAGCCACAGGAGGCATATATACATATATATATATATATATATATATATATATATATATATATATATATATATATATATATATATATATATATATATATATACATATGTATACACACACACATATAATATATATACATACACACATACACACATACACACACACACACGCATAGGTGCAGGCATGGTTATGTGGTAAGAAGTATATTTCCCAACCACGTGGTTCCAGGTCCAATCCCACTGCGTGGCACCGGGGCCAAGTGCCTTGTACTGTAACCTTGGGCTGAATAAAGCCTTGTAAGTGGATATAGTAGAGAGAAACTGAAAGAAGCTCGTCGTATATATGTATATGTATATATGCGCGTGTGTGTGTATGTGTGCGTGTGTATGTATGTATGTATGTGTATATCTTTGTGTTTGTGTCTGTTCCCCAGACTGCTTGATAACCGTCGTTAGTGTGTTTACATCCCCGTGCCCTAGTGGTTTAAAAAAGTAAGAATTGAGTAAGTAAGTATTCAAAGCGGTGTCCCAGCATGGCCGCATTATGTATATATATATATACACACACACAGACATATGTATATATATAGAAATATATGTATGTCTGTGTGTATGCATGTATGTGTATACATATATATATATATACACATATATGTATGTCTATGTTTGTATGCATGTATGTAAGTATGTCTGTGTGTGTGAGTGCGCCTGTGTTTATTCATATGCATGTATGTATATGGACAATTTTAACAGGGAGAGGCTTAGCACCGATTCCATAATTTAGGTTTAGACGTCACTGTTAACTGAGTCTACGCTTCAACGAAGACAACTAAACCGAAACTCCAGGGACACTTTCAAGCGTTTCTTTACTAAAAAAACATAATGTGATGTTCTACTTAAATGTATTGCGTAACATTTAATTCATGCTTTGCTGTTTTATATAAAACCATTCAATATTTTTGTGCGTGTGTTATATCCAAACAAAGAACAATATTTACAAAGTACTCGATGCAAAATGTAAGAAAAAAATTGAGCTGTAAAACGAAAAAAGAACAAATTTAGGATTATTAATTTTATGGCAGTCTTTTCTTTTGAATCTTCAGATATGGTAATATACAAAATTGATAATATATATTGCAATTTTGTTAATGGTAGGTATACAAAAGAAAAAAAAAAAGAAGCAGCTTAGAAAAATAATGTTTGTGAGAAAGAGGAAAAGTCAATTGTTTTGCGTATGGAATAGGCAAATATTTAAAACTTTCAATAATAAAACTGCTGAGTGGAATGTAAAAAGCTGAATAATTAAAAAGGCAGTTTACTAAATTATTTAGCGTGTCTAACATAGATTTAAAACAGCCATACTAGAGAGCCGATATTTTAGAAGTGAAATGTATTCCTTCAATCATTTTACATAGCATTCTCTGGGCCAGTGGTGGATCCCCCATAAAACTAATGACGCTTAAGCTTTAGGGCCGCTAATCCCGGAGGAGCCCCTCTGAAGCAATTTAATTTTTTTATTCTGTCAATTTTTTTGTTTTTGTATTTTGCCATGCAGATTGCTGTTACCGGTCTTAGCGGACGTCATATCATACTTTACACAGTCTATACATGCTGTGTCTAGCCACGAGTTGTTCATCTATGTTTCTGCCAGTGTGGAGTAGCATAAAAAATAAGAATACAAACGACTCGCAGATAACTCGCTTTACTTGAATTATTTTGGAAACTTCTGCCCTGCCCCTCCCATTATCAAATATGTCTACTACTTTATCATCATGGTAGAGACAAGAATCCTTATTTTCACACCATTATTTAGTGACCAATGAAAGGGTTTGCCTCCTAATTTTGGACTTACACTCTCTTCAGTAACGAAGCATTTTTCTACTTTAAAAATTGTTTGAATATCACCTTGTACAAAATGAACAATTCTTCTTTTATGACTATATGTTAAGTTGTGGACCCTTATCTTGATTAATCTCTGTCTCGCTGTGGCTAATATAAATAATATTTCAATTTCTTTTCACATAGGTCCAGGTTTCAAGAGAAATAGCAATGTCTTCAAGAAAACGAAATTTCTAAATGTCAGAAACTATCGAACTATTTTACATTGTCAAGTAAAAGTTGTCATCACCTGCAAATGAAACAAACCGTACAAGCACCACTGAAATCAATGATATTGCACAAACTATGAGTGCTCTGTATTGCACTTTTGATGCAGATGATGATTACGGTGAGTATACACCGAATTCTGAACGGTGTCAAGTCTATTAGTCCCTACACCTTTCACACTACAAATCCAGATCTACCCTAATTGCACCAAATCCAGAACTACTTACCTCCCTTACACATAATCTTTTTACTAAGGGACTAATAGACTTGACACCGTTCAGAAATCGGTGTATACTCAAAGCAATGACAAGCAATATTACGAAACCGGTATGCTTTTAAATCTCTTTAACAACTCACAATAATGACTTTTATTACCTTTATTCCTACCTCAGTTCATCTTATTGTATATATATATATATATATATATATATCGTTACTTTTCATAAAAGGCCGTACCTTCTTTTTGATTTCCAATGTGCATTTTCGCTTATTTTTCTGCATACTTTCCCTTTACATCTCCACATGTAGTTTCTACTTTGTTTTTGTAACATATTTCTATTATATATATATATATTATCTATCTCTCTGTAATTCCAGAAATGTTGGCAGTGCGCTTCTTAAAAGAAGTTCGTTTGCATAAGCAGCTTAGTTGCCGTTCGAAGTCCCAGTTAGATCTAATATGAGTAATAAATTTCATTATACAGAGTTCCACCTACAGTAAATTCCGTCATCATGAATTTTTGTTGACTTTCAGCACAACGCTGAATATTCATTATGTACATATGCATACACATACATATATACAAGAATTTATATACGTATGTATGTATGTATGTATGCATGTATGTATGTATGTACGTATGTATATGAGTGTTGTCTTGAAGTATTGGTTTTCGATGTTATGATATGATTTCCGGGCGGAGTTTTCGACCATGAGTTTAAAGTTTGATCCGCTTAATTACCAAGTTTATCGAATTAATTGGCTACCAGAGTATTCCACAGGCAGGTTTACCTAAAATATGTCTGAGTTGAAATCAGCATGGTACATTTGAGTTGCAGATGCATTTCCTCAAATAGCCACCTAGATTATAGGAAATGACCTTTGCCTAAGATTCCAGGTAGAAGAATCGAAACCTCTATATCAGGATTGCGAAATAAACCTCATAAACATTGGTTATAATGCTCCTACTTACTCTATACTGTACTACCCAATAAACCTATAAATTTTGAGAGTCGAAATTAATTAAATTAGTTGCACTGAACAGTCACAGATGGTTGATTTTTCTAATAACATTCTAGCTTGGATTGATTGCTTAGAGGTGATTGGGGGATTTTGTCGTCTTTTATCTTTTACCTTTTATCTCACACTTGTTTCAGTCGTTAGACTGCGGTCATGCTGGAACACCACATTGAAGAATTTGTAGTCGAAAGGATCGGCTCCGGTACTTATTTTCCTTTTTAAGCCTGATACTTATTCTATCAGTCTTCTTCAGAACTGCAAAGATACGGGGGATATGAACATACCAACTACACCAGTTGTCAAACGGTGGTGGGGGTCAAACGCAGACTCAAAAACACAGATACATACATACATGCATACATACATACATACATATATATATATATATATATATGCATGTGTGTGTGTGCGCGCGCGTCCGTGCATGTGTGTGTGTGCGCGCGCGTCCGTGCATGTGTGTCTGTGTATGTGTGAGTGTCTGTGTGTGTATGTGTGCTTGTGTGAGTGTATGTGTGTGCGAGTGTAAGTGTATGTGCGTGCGTGTAGGTGTGTATGTGAGTGTATGCGTTTGTGTGTGTGTGTGCGTGCGTGTGTGTGCGTGCGTGTGGGTGTGTATGTGTGTGTGTGTGTGTGTGTGTGTGTGTGTGTGTACAAATGGTTTCTTTCTACCATATCCACTCATCATGCTCTGGCCGGCCCGAGGCTTTAGTAGAAGACATTTACACAAGGTGTCCTACGGTGGGACTGAACCCAGAACCATATGAATTGGAAGCTAACGTCTTACCACACACCAGTCACTGTTGGACTTAAACATTGCAAGAACTTGCCCTAGCATGAACAAAGTCGAAGGGCCGAGACAAGTGAAGGATAACAGATACATTGCCGGATATCATTTGAGGTTAGTTAGATACTTTGTTGCCAGGAACAACAAATAAAATTAACACGAAAATTCTTACTGTGTCAATAAATTTACCAGTTCATTCATTATGACAGCATCAATGGTGTTAAGCGAGAAGTGATGAATATTAGCCTGCAATTATTCAACACCACAAAGTTGACCACCTGACATTACCAGTCTGTTGTTCAGGAGTCTCTCAGGGGAAGTTTACGGATTGAGCAATGATAGGAACCAAGAATTAACCCCGTTATTGTTGTTGTTGGCACTCCGTCGCTTACGACGTCAAGGGTTCCAGTTGATCCGATCAACGGAACAGCCTGCTCGTGAAATTAACGTGCAAGTGGCTGAGCACTCAACAAACACGTGTACCCTTAACGTAGTGCTCGGGGATATTCAGCGAGACACAGTGTAACAAGGCTGACCCTTTGAATGTCAGGCACAACAGAAACAGCAAGTAAGAGTGAGAGAAAGTTGTGGTGAAAGAGTACAGCAGGGTTCGCCACCATCCCCTGCCGGATCCCCGTGGAACCTTAGGTGTTTTCGCTCAATAAACACTCACAACGCCCGGTCTGGGAATCGAAACCGCGATCCTATGACCGCGAGACCACTGCCCTAACCACTGGGCTATTGCACCTCCACTAACCCTAGTATAGATCATAACTATAAGTTTGCGGGTATGTATCTTGTGTATGTGTGTACGGGTATCTATTGTTGTCAGCTTGTGATTATAAGAAGTTTATCATGCATGGAATTATTCATAATGAATAAAGCCTGTTCATTTATGTTGGACTAATCATAGGTTTAACACATTTCTAAAAATAGGGAGCGCAGGTATAGATATAAGCAAGATAGTGACAGCATATATTTCTTATGACCACTTCGGAGAATATCTGTTTAGGAAAAGAATACTTTGAAATAGAACCCTTAGATTGATCTCGTCCATTCGGTTGGTGGTGGTGACGGATTTCATGCGATAAATTATAACCACTCCAGTTGCTTCCTTCCTCGTTTCGGACATGGCAGGTCTTGTGTAGCTGGTAGTAAACACGAATCTCTAGGACACCCGAAGAGCTACATCCTCCATTGCTGCTCGTCTTTCACAAGTAGCGTCGGTATCCTACACGTGGTAACAAGTTCAGATGCAAGTTCATTTGAACCATACAACCATACATACATACATACATACATACATACATACATACATACATTATAATTATATTTATTTAATTATTTACAAAGACTACAGATCCAAACTGTCACTATGAAAATTTGAAAGCCTTTCCTGAAGTTTATACTTTAAATACATACATACATACATATATATATATATATATATATATATATATATCTGTAAAAATATGTGACAATTATTCGGTAGCCATGATAAAACTCCGAGTTTCGTATGCCGGGACAGAAACCCACGATGCCATATCATCAGTTATCTGGCCATTGACAATTGAAGAGATGGCAGCGTGGGTTTCTGCCCCGGCATGCGAAACTCGGAGTTTTATCATGGCTACCGAATAATTGTCACATATTTTTACTGATAAATTCCTGTATTTACATAATATCGAGGTCTCTTTCTGTGTATATATATTTATATGAGCATGTTTATATATATGCAACTATATGCATGAGAATACATGCATAAAACAAAAATACAAATCTGTAATATACATACATACATATATACAAACAGATAAAAATGCCCTGTCATTAATGTTGAAATCCCAATGAAGGAGCCTTGGATGTTGGTTAGAAACCGGCTCTTTCTCTATTGGCAAGAAATCTCGAAATAAAAGTGAACAATGTCATACATACATGCATACATACATACATTCATATATTCACGCTTGGCAGCATTTTGTCCGTCCTTACGTTCACCGAGGTCAACTTTACCTGTCATCCTTTCGGCATCGATAAATTAAGTACCACCGAAACACTGGGGTGGATTTAATCGATTACGTTCCTCCCCACCAAATTTCAGGCCTTGTGCCTATAGGAGAACGGATTCTTCTTCTTCTTCTTCTTCTTCTTCTTCTTCTTCTTCTTCTTCTTCTTCTTCTTCTTCTTCTTCTTCTTCTTCTTCTTCTTCTTCTTCTTCTTCTTTATACTCTGAGTTTAAATTCCACTGACGTCAAGTTTGACTTTTATCCTCTCGGGGTCTAATCGACTTAAACCATCCCCCAATCTAATCGACTTGTACCAAACTTGCTAGCCTTGTACCAAAATTTGAAGTCAACGTTATTATCATCATCATTATTATTATTATTATTATTATTATTATTATTATTATCATTATTATTACTATTACTAAGAAGGCAGCGAATCGGCAAAATTTCTAGCACGCCGGGCAAAATGCTTACTCGCATTTTGTCCATCATTATGATCTGAGTTCAAATCCCGCCTAGCTCGACTTTGCTTTTCATCCTTTTGGGAGGTCGATAAATTAAGTATCAGTAAATCACTGAGGCCGATGTAATCTATTAGCCTCCCCCCCCCCCACAATTTCAGGCCTTGTGCCTATCGTAGAAAGGTTTATTACTAAGGTGACGAGCAGGCAGAATCGTTAGTTGCAGTAGTAGCAGTAAGAATTAAATAGAGCTGACTATAACAGTTAACCGCGTTTTTAACGATTGCAATGGCTCCACTACGATGTAATTGTCTGCAATGCTAACATAAAATCTCAGATTCACTTCTCGGAATAGTAGAAATTGTTAATATAATCCTACTATAATTTAATTCATTTATTCATAATATTTTTTTCGTAATGATAATAATAATAATAATAATAACATTATGATATTGTAATATTCTGTATGAATGCCGAAATCGCGAGGATCACTTTTCGGACTAGCATGGACAAGCATGATTCTAAGGATAATAATTTGATGTAGGGAAAGTTGCAGTAACATTACTAACAAAAATATGAAGGAATAACATAAAATCGCCCATAGACATTAGTAAACTGAATCAATAAGTTAAATGAGATTACCTTTGTTGAAGTATTTGCAGAGCTGTGATGAAAGTGGGGTGACTTGTAAAATAATACTGTGTTTATTAGATTTATCTCTGAGGTTCAATACTGAAGTTGAAGCCAGAGATGGGAACCTATATGGTATTTCATTCTACCTGAGAAAGCAGCTAAATCGCCATCAAATCTTCATCAAATCTCTAGAAACCGTCGTGGATAGTACACTTCGTCTGAGAGGTGAATGCATTGGACAATAGTTTCCTGAACACCCTGCCCATAGGAAGAGACGGAAATATCAGAGCACGATCATAGTTCTGTTCGGTAAGGTCTGAACCAGGGATAAACATAACAACATCAGCCACATCAAAAACAACGATTACAACATCTGCAATAGAAATCACATCAAAATACTACAAACATTTAAACATTTGATCATTGGTGTTATACCATTATGGGAAATTGGAGCGCATCTATTTCTTGACAATGAAGGAATCAGTGGAGATGAGATAGTGCCCACCTCCTTTTGCCGGCCTTCTGGCGTTGATATGGTTGGTGAAATCGTTTACTGCATGTGTGCTTAATCTCAATTATTGCGTGGACGCAGAGTTAGTGCTAAAAGATTGCAGTTTTGGAGAGCAAGGGATAGTAGTCGCAGA
>NC_142934.1:104629061-104634061 GCF_046866305.1 Octopus bimaculoides | reverse complement strand
ACTAACCCCTGAGAGTGCTCAACAATATTAGCTATGACTTTAAGACAATTGAACAAAACAGAAGAATGGACCTCAAATATTCTACAAAATGAAAATATGGACTGTTTACAATAATTTTCCTGGCAGGACATCCAGGTATTTCAGCGAGAATTCTCCTTGTCCTCTTTCTTTGAACTATTGATAGCTACTCTTGAGACGAACACTCATGCGCACACACACGCACAGGAATACGCACGCTCACACACAGACATACACACATGCATCTAAATGTAAACGTATATACAACTGAAGTATAATGAACGTTTTGGAAATGTTATGAGAAAAGTCAACAGAATGCACAGTTGGCGAATTATAATCAAGAAACTGGCACACATACACAATATAGTAGATGCATACGCATGGACAATACAATTTTTCGCTCTTCTAAGCGTGATATTTACTCACGAGCGTGCTCAATAATTCAGCAGATTGTCAATGCCATGAAATTGGTGCTCAAAAATACCGCACAAAATAAACATGGAATATTGGCCATTTCGTTTGAATTCTAGATATTCCAGTAAGTATTTACCTCGAACACGGCTAGTGATCATTGCGACAGATACTTGTTTATCTTAACAAAGTGTAGCAGTTGCAGGCACCATGACTGGGTGATGTATATCTAAAATGACCGAAAAAAACACTGACTCACTCTGAACGTAACATATATGTATGGTGTGGTACGCGTTTGTCGAGGGAACAAAAAGTATCCAGAAAGTAAGTAAAGCTCCAGATATAAAAGATTGTATTTCATGATATTACACTTGATAAAGAAGCGCGTGAAATACATTCTCACATTCTGGTTTGGTGATATTCGAATGGAAACAAATATTCAGTTATCGTATTAGAATATCCTTGAAATAGGTGCGCTTATGTATGTGGTCAAATGTGTAACAGACTAAGCATATTATTCTTGGGAGCTTGACAGCTATATTGCAAGAAAAGTCATTCATTTCAGATTGCAGTTCTCAAGAAAGAACTATTCGTTGTAACCACAGATATTCTTGCGATGGACTAAATTTCGCTATGACAACGAGAAAACATCACTGATTTCATATCAAGCGATATCGATGAGACCATTAGGAAATGAAACATTTTAGTTAGACACAGCTTACAGTTTCGAAATTCATTGAAGTATAAAGCAGCGTTCTTTTATTTGTTTCAGTCATTTGACTGCGGCCATGCTGGAGCACCACCTTTTTGTCGTGCAAATCGATCCCACGACTTCTGCTTCGGAAGCCTAGTACTTATTGTATCGGTCTTTGTTTATTTTGGTTTGCCAAATTAGTGGATTACTGTCCAATCACCGACTCCTTCGTTGTAGGATTGGGGATTATAAGTCGTGTATTAGTGTGTGCATATGTAAATATATAAAAAGATAAAGAGAGCAATGGTAAGGTTGGAAATGTATTTTATAGATAGAGTCTTACAGCTGTTTCTGGGAAGATCCAGTATTTCCCTTCATCGGAGACAGAAATAGTAAAGGAATCGATTATTATATCCATAGGCGGAGAGTTTTTTCTTTTTTCAGCGCATCACACTCACTATCACTTCATACTAAAACTCTCCGCCTATGGATATAATAATCGATTCCTTTACTATTTCTGTCTCCGATGAAGGGAAGTACTGGATCTTCCCAGAAACAGCTGTAAGACTCTATCCATAAAATATAATTCCAACGTTACCATTGCTCTCTTTATCTTTTTATATATTTACATATATATATATATATATATATATATATATATATATATATATATATATATATAGTTATACATACAAACACACACACACACACACACACACACACACACACACACATACACACACACACATATATGCTTATGATTATTATTGTGTTGTGTGGACTGACACGAGTAATTTTCGGAGTGGAAATAGCTGAACTTAAGTTTGTTTGTTTTGTGTAAATGCCAGTTAGCATTCATTAAACCATTTACCATACCTATGCTGATGTAGAAAACCCTTGGTATAAAAAATGTAAACCTATTTTAAAAGGCTAACTACCATTGAGTTAGCAGACAATGAATGTTCTTAAATCGAATTATTTATATTTCACTCAGATCCTTCTAAATTTGTCTATAGAGTAAGGCAGCGAGCTGGCAGAGTGTTGAGAACGTCGGCCAAATGCTTAGCAGTATTTCATACAGTTTTATTTCTGAGTTCAAATTGCGCCGAAGTCAACTTTGCCTTTCATCATTTCGGGGTGGATGAAATAAGTAACAGTTGAACACCGGAATCAATGTAATCGACTTACCCTCTCTCCCATAATTGTTTATCTTGTGACTAAATTTGAACAACATATATCCATAGAATAGCCATTCGCCGCGAATAAAATTGATAAGTATTAATCTCTTTTATATCCAGCTGTGATTCATGGTGAGTTAGGTGCGAGTACCAATAGAAAATACCATCGAAACCTTATATCTCAGATCTGGCATACCATCCCATAGAGAAATCGAACAAGGTCTCCCTCTCAAATTCTAGCAGCACGAATTTTCGTGGAATAAAATAGATTACTAATACCTCATTGTGATCATGGTAACCAGACCTTGCGATAACTATTGTACTGAAGTCCTGGGCTTTCACTCGAAAGATGAATAATTGGTCACTGAAATTCCACTAAATCAAATTGGTTGAATTTGCATGATCATATGTTGGTAATGCTTTGGAAACACTTAATAATGTTAGCGTTGCTAGTCTATTGTTTTAGTAACGTAACAGGCGCAATTGTAAAATAATTTATGTGCATATACATGTATGTATTTACGTATGTATTAATGTGAGTACACACACACACACACACACACACACACACACATACACACACAAATACACTTATATATACATATATATATATAGGTATACTTATATACGTACAAACATGTATATATATATTTATATATGTACATTTTTATATGTGTGCGTGTGTGTGTGTGTGTGTGTGTGTGTGTGTGTGTGTGTGTGTGTGTGTGTGTGTGTGTGTGTGTAGACAAATGCAGACATCTATGTATTGTTCAAAATTCAAAACATTGTGGCACTTAAGATTGTCGTTTCGGAGGCAGCTGTCAGAATGTATATTACTGAAGAGATGAACAGCTAGTAAGACGGATTCAAGGCCAGATTTTATCGTCTGCATTATTTTCCATCTCATAGAAAAAGAAGTCACATATGATCAAATATTTAGAAAGTAATATGGAGGAGACAAGTCTAAACACTTTACTTGCAGAAAGAGAATTTTTTTTTCCTTTCTCTGCGAAACATTGACTATTAAAAATCTAGAGACGTCTGGTCAGAGTAATATGATATTCGTCTTGAAATTCCAAGGAGAAATTGACGGTAATCATCAACAAAATTATGGTTTGGATGAACATTGCAATTAACAGTTCACTTCTGGTTTTCAGCTTCTTTTCATATTTAGGCTTAGGTCTTTTCAATTGCTCCACGTAGATGTTTTTCAACCAAATCTTTTATATTTAATTGCGCCTTTAGAAGGTCTTGTTATTTGACACTGAACATGTTCGTGAATTACACTAAAGGCCTTTTTAGCCAATTATATCGATTCGTGTATTTTTAGCTACTAATTTTATTGATTTGAGTGTAGAACAGGAGGTTAAAACTTAGCGAGTACAAAAACAAATGGCAAACAAATGTACTGAGTTGGCCAAAAGTCACACACAGCATAAGTTCAGTACTCTCCGGAATTGTCAAAGACGTTTCACATTTTGAAAACATTACTTAAAATACATAAAATAGTTATGAATGTACACGAATTTCTATTTGATGAGCAAGATGAAGGATAATAAATAATAATAATAATAATAATAATAATAATATTAATAATAAAAATCTACTATAATAATACTCTTGTGTTTTTTTCCGTCACAACAAATGAATGAGAAAGGAAGGGATGATGACAAACTGGTGTTGGGAGCATTTCAACTCCGTGTATGTGTATATGTAAAAGGAGGTATGTGAATGTGTGTGTGTGTGTGAATGTGTGAATGTGTGTGTGTGTGTGTGTGTGTGTGTGTGTGTGTGTGTGTGTGTGTGTGCGTGCGTGCAATGTAAGTGGGATCGTGAATATCTAACGCTGAAAAGAAAAATCAGCGTTTCACCTCCGTTGGTTTGTGTGTATGTGTGTGCGTGTACAATGGAAGTATGTGACTGTCTGCATGTGAACCTGTGTTCTTTCAGTAACAAACGATGATCGATGTCACATCTCAAAAGAAAACCACTAGATAACATTGACAAGTGTATTAATTTGATTTACCATCCATATTTATATATAAAATACTACAATTAGCCGTCAGTTTTGACGGCACGAGCCCAGCTAGTGATAATAATAATAATAATAATAATAATAATAATAATAATAATAATAATAATAATAATAATAATAATAATAATAATAATAATAATAATTAGGTAATATAAATAAAATGCGAAATGTTTCGGTGCCTGACTTTCGGTCCACCCACTTTTTGTTTTGTTGTTGGCACTCCGTCGCTTACGACGTCGAGGGTTCCAGTTGACCCGATCAACGGAACAGCCTGCTCGTGAAATTAACGTGCAAGTGGCTGAGCACTCCACAGACACGTGTACCCTTAACGTAGTTCTCAGGGAGATTCAGCGTGACACAGTGTGACAAGGCTGACCCTTTCAATTACAGGCACAAGAGAAACAGGAAGTAAGAGTGAGAGAAACTTGTGGTGAAAGAGTACAGCAGGGTTCGCCACCATCTCCTGCCGGAGCCTCGTGGAGCTTTAGGTGTTTTCGCTCAATAAACACTCACAACGCCCGGTCTGGGAATCGAAACCGCGGTCCTATGACCGCGAGTCCGCTGCCCTAACCACTGGGCCATTAGGCCTCGACGGCCCATCTACTATATAAGTAACAAAAGTACAGAATAACTATACAGAAATGGTTCTAAATTTTGTGTCATT
>NC_142934.1:104584061-104624061 GCF_046866305.1 Octopus bimaculoides | reverse complement strand
TATGATACTATCACCCTTTCCTATGAACAAAATAACAAAATAATAAATAACTACAGCAACACAATCTTGAACAACAATAACACTAACATCTCGAAAAATATTTTTAATTGCACTCAAAGATATCATGTTTGACAAACAAGCAACCACGCGAATTACGACGCAAAATAAAGAAACGATAATAATAACAAAACAAAACAAAACAAAACAGTAGTTCACCGACAACAACCAAACATAAACTACAACAATAGCAACAAGCATAAAAAATAATTCTAAATTGCTTCCGATTAATTAAAACACCTGCTTCAGTGAAGCGTAGTGAAATCATATTACTATTTTATTTTTAGTTTATTTGGTTTCAGATTCGTGGCAAAATGTTTGACACTGTCAAGGATCACCTCACAGTAATTATTTATAATTAATAGATATAGGATTATTGAGGCATTCATTATGCCATGATGAAACTCATGTGGTACATTAATTCTACAAATTTAAGATCTTCGTTATAAAACCTCGTGTTCGAGTTTTAATAATGCAATATGGGACCTGCGTGGCTGGAGCCGTATTCAATACAGCCCCCAAGAATCAAAATTATGATAAATAATTCTCTTGTGTAGTACTTTCATGTCAACCATTGGTTACAAAGAAATAAATAACATTTAAGACAGAGATTCGTGTAATATATATGATTACATTATATACTTTTATATATATGTCCACAAGGATCGAGACTTAATTGCAGCACTTGGTGCTCCAAATCAGATATTCAATCTATGTGGGTGTCCTTTGAATACATTGTCTGATATAAAAGCCCACATCAGACGCCATGATGGATCTAAGGTGTAAGTAGAAGAGGTGGTAAAACTCTGCATAAGGAGTAGACAACCACCATGTATATATATATATATATATGATCACTGATATTTTAATTATGCAATGATAGAATACACTGTTTTAAATTAGTGCCACAAATTGAAGATGGTTAGTACACATTTTTTATCTTTATTTATTTAGATCATGGTACTGCATTATCAAAATATATAACGAACTTGCTTTCATCAAACTATAATAAAAGAGACATAGATAGATAGATAGATAGATAGATAGATAGATAGATAGATAGATAGTTCGCTATTTTAACTATCTGTCGCTATCGTAGCCACCGTGCCATTCATTGTCGGAATATTGTACGGTGACGCTTTCGAATATAGAGGCTCAGTCCTTAAATCATAATAATATGGAGTAGTTTGAGTTCCCATTTTATACCCAGTCAACTTCGATCAAATAAAGTTATAATCAAAGGCATTCCAGCCTTGGTCACCTCTGTTTTTCACAAGTAACCAATCTGTCTAATCCGTCTTTTGTCTTTATTTTTATACGCTTTAGCTGGAGTAGAGCAGCCCGCGTGACACTTTTCCGAAACCCTTTCACTGGTGCGATAAAGAGCTGGCGCACCCAAATACTGGCTGTCGGTGCTAAATGGTGTAACTTTTAAGGCAGTTGAAAGAGATTTGATGATTTAGGAGACTTTGCTGGTATTTCTAGCAGATCGACGTAGAACTCCTAGATGTTTTATCATTGTCTTGCAATAATGTAGTTTGTATGTATGCACGTCTGGGTTGGTTCTGTTTTCTATCTAGAACTCCTAGATGCTCTATCATTGTCTTGCAATAATGTAGTTTGTATGTATGCACGTCTGGGTTGGTTCTGTTTTCTATGTAGAACTCCTAGATGCTCTATCATTGTCTTGCAATAATGTAGTCTGTATGTATGCACGTCTGGGTTGGTTCTGTTTTCTATGTAGAACTCCTAGATGTTTTATCATTGTCTTGCAATAATGTAGTTTGTATGTATGCACGTCTGGGTTGGTTCTGTTTTCTATGTAGAACTCCTAGATGCTCTATCATTGTCTTGCAATAATGTAGTCTGTATGTATGCACGTCTGGGTTAATTCTGTTTTCTACGTAGAACTCCTAGATGCTCTATCATTGTCTTGCAATAATGTAGTTTGTATGTATGCACGCCTGGGTTGGTTCTGTTTTCTATGTCGACTTAGCCATCCTCGATCTCAAAACTGAATAAACCAAACGCCTTGTTCATTCTTCTGTGTGCTTTTAGATGTCCTTCAACAATCAAAAGGTAACAATGACTGGCAAGAAGACAGTAGATGAGTGAAAAGCATTTAAAATTAAATTCACTTCCCTTCGTTGCAGAGCTGAAGAAAGAAAAGGGGAAAAAATAAAAAAATAAAGATAAAATGAGACGTAACAAATTTAGGAAAATTGGTATTTATATGTTTTAAATGACGAACAAATGGAATACAATAACAACAATAACTTAAATATAATATTCTATGTAGCACACAAACTTTTGAAAAACAGGAAATTTATAAAATTGTTTTACACACGGAACGGGGTAATCAATTGTAAAATAAAAGATTTTTCCCGTGGTGAAGTTAGTAAATATGAAATGTGACAGACGTCGTGTTGTAGTTGTTATATATGTGAGCAACAGAAGGGATCCTAAGATGAACATTAAAACATGACGGAGACACACTGGTGTCGAAACATGAATACCATAAAGCTAATTGTGCGTCTATATTTTACCGAACCACAATATCATATGCGATTCAATCAGCTAAAAATATCTAATAAACAGTGAACAGAAAAAAATCAAATGAACAATATTGCAAATATCGATTAAAGAGAATATTTGTGGAATGGGATACATTTATCATGTAAGGCAGTAAATGTATAAGTTTTGTCCATAACCGGGGATGTTGTCTTGTCCATATACATTCGTCGCTGATCGGCTATACGATTTTTCGGTCAAAGAATAAGACGGTCCGTCGAGAAGGTGTTAATTTAGTAATGTTAGAAAATGGAAGTTAATACGATACAGTAAAAAGTAGCTGGAAGTATTTTGGGAATTTCATCTCAAGACCACGACTGTCTTAATTTCGGACATGCCATTCATCTGTGGAGGTGATGAATAATATATATCTATTTGTTGTGATTGGCAGACGTTCAGTTTTATGAGAAAAATACGTCAATTCTGGAAATTGCTGCGGAATGAAAGAAGGAGGGAGAAAAATTTCGTCTCGTATTTATTTATTTCATCACTTCAATAGGTTTATTCCTCAATGTCTAAGGAAGTGTGTAGCGCAGGAACGAATTAAGTTGACATGTTGCTAAATAACAATTTTTATTTTTTGCAGACTATATGTTATAATTATTAGTGTTTGCATATATGTATGAACGTATGCTTGTGTGTATTATTTGTGTATATATGTTTAGATACATATTTACAGTGAAGGCATACTAGTAACAGCTTTGTATAAGTATGTAGATGTATGCCTACATGTATATATATATATATATATATATATATATATATATATATATATATATATATATATTATAATATGGATACATACTTTCAGTTTCCGTCTACTAAATCCACTGACAAGGCTTTGGTCGGCCCGAGGTTATAGTGGAAGATACTTGCCCAAGGTGCTACGCAGTGGAACAGAACCAGGAACCATGTGGCTGGAAAGCAAGCTTCGTACCACACATATATATATATGCACATAAAATACACATATAGAAAAGATCTACGTGAATAATTTAGAGTGCTGCGTAAATCGTGTTTCTGGGATGTTTAATAATTATTATCTGTACATCTGAAACGAAAGAGAGCAATATTATAGTTATAGGTGATATATATATATATATATATATATATATATATATATATATATATATATATATATATATATATATATATATACATATATATATATGTATATATACTTCAATGTTCGAAATGAGGAGTAGGTAGACAGCCGACAACTGATGAAAGTCATTCTTCGTGTTACTTGTCCTGTTTTCCGTTCTTTCTCTCGCTGTTTGCATATTTAATCCATTTGTTGTCGTATTTCATGTTGTTTACTGTTGGTGACGTCCTGTACCCCTATATGCATATATATTGTTTATATTATTATTTAATTGAACGCCACGCATCCATTTCCCAAAATCAATTCATATTCACTAGAAAATTCATAAATGTTATGACGTTAACCATAGACCTATGTATATATATATAATATATATGTATTTGAAAATGTAAGAGAATTATAAACATACGTTATGAAATGTGAAAATATGTGATGAATAATTTTTTTGAAGGGCAGACAGTTATTTATTTATTTATTTATGTGTTTCAGCCAAGTGGCTGCGGTCATGCTGGTGCACCACCATGCTATTTTTTAAGAAATGACAAAATCTTCTCGAGTTTCATCTGATGGATGATCACAACTATCGCAGTTCGACATCAGGTAAAATCTGAGTAGCCTGTGGTTTTTTTATACAAACAAAAACACATATACAAACACACATGGTGAAATATTTACTTGTATATATTTTAAATGCCTTACATTATAAAACATTTACATAGATATATGATTGTATGCATATAAATATGTACAAATATACATCACATATATACAAATATATACAAATATATTTCACATAAGGAGCAAATAATATGTGACATAGTAATCGGTATTTGAAGTACAGAGGACAGTATATTGTTTTGAAATTATAACAGTGTACTGCAATTTTATCTGAAGGACAAACAATAGTAATATTCAGATATCAAACAAAACTGTATCTGATTATCCTATGTACAAAGGAAGCGAGCTGGCGGAATCGCTGGCACGCCAGTCGAAATGCTTAGCGGTATTTCGTCTGTTTCTGCGTCCTGAGTTCAAATTCCGCTGAGACTGACTTTGCCTTCCAGCCTTTCGGGGTCGATAAATTAAGTACCAGTGAAACGCTGAGGTCGATATAATTGTATTTAGCAGAAATGATTATCACAGATACAAACGCAGGAACACAGACACACGCTCTCGCATACCGGGATTAGAGAGAAAAATATAAAATATAAAATATAAAAATGGCTAATTCATTATCTTCACGGATTTGTTTTGCATGCAAACGGGAAATTGATATGCGTTTGAAACAACGCTAGTTACAATTGGAATCTGACTATGCAGGCAAATTTGTACCAAGGTAAGTCGTGTGGCAAAGAGAGTTACTTGTTGAGTCAACTATATCTCTTTCATGCAAAACTGTACCATTTTGAAATCATTATTTGAAATGAAACTTGATATTTCAGCTGGAATTGGGTATCTGCATGGAAACTGTAGACTCATCTAACTCTCGATAGGACAATGTCATTAGTGGCGTTAATATCATTATATTCGTTACTTCAATAAACTTGCCAAATATCGACAACCTCGAGGACATTATTGTGAATTTTCTGCTAAGAAGACATTTTTTTCTTCCGTAATTGTGTACAGTATGTATGAAATAATGATTCAGTAAATTGAATGTTAAATGTAGAATAAGCAACTTAGTAAAATAAATAAATAAACGTATGAATAAAATAATTAAATGAAAAAGACAAAGCATTTTGGAGATGGGCAAAGAAGAACAAAAAATACGAAACCGTAGCTTAATTAAACAAACAAAAGTTTATCCGTTCAGTTTCACTAATTTTTTTTTACTGAAATTTTAATACACTTTCCAGATAGTCTATAGATTAATTTTCCTGTTACTTTAGATGGCATTTCGAAATATTACAGCATATGAATTCTAATAATCGCGAAGCTAGTAGAAATTTAAACTATCTTTTACGTACCAGTCCTATTAACCTTTATGTTAATCGCTTAAAATGTTCAGTTTATCGTCTGTAAAGATAGTCATATATATATATATATATATATATATATATATATATATATATATATATATATATATATATATGTGTGTGTGTGTGTGTGTGTGTGTGTGTGTGTATATGTATGCATGTATGTATACAGAGAGAGCAAGAGAGAGAGAGAGAGAGAGAGAGAGAGAGAGACCCTTCGATCATGAATGATCATGGGATTGCATCTAGTAGGTCACTCTGCGAGGCATAAGTCCAGGTAAGGTTGTTATGGAAGACCACCAGCCGCCCATGTATATTAGCTTCCTCTCTACACGCCACCGATGTTATCCAAGGGAAAAGCAAAGGCCGATAAAGCTTGGCACCACTGACGTCGCAACTGAATTTCTACAGGTGAGCGAACTGGAGCAACGTGAAATAAAAGTGTCTTGCTCAAGAACTCAATACACATCACGGTCCGGCAATCGAACTCACTACTTTATTATTGTGAGCCCGACGCTCTAACCACTAAGCCATACACCTTCAGTGACGTGGAAACTCATCTCTACAGCTGAGCGAACAGGAGCAACTCTCTCTATATATACATATGTGAAGTTGTACGGCTCAGTGGTTAGAGCGACGGACTCTAGCCATAAACAACTTTGCCCGGACTTGCGCCTAGAAGAGGAACTTTCTACCTGCAATCCCATGATCATTTATGACCGAAGGTGGTCTTTACCCCTTATGTGTATGCGTGTGTGTGTATGTATGTGTGCGTGCGTGTATGTGTGTGTAGCTAATTCAAATAAATGAATCAATATGGACAACATGAGGACATCGACAAGAAATGTATTAGCTTGACGCTCGGTGAAAGGAAAGAATTTGACATTTCGAGCATAGCTCTTCGTTGGAAAGGAGAAAAAGGAAAAGTTCAAAGAATGAAAAGAAATCGCCACACCCTAGATGAATCATTCTTCATTTATATTGACTCTATGAAATTCAAAAACTTGTCTTCTTGTTCGACTTGACCATTTACAATTCTCTCCTAATATATAAAGAAATAGGCAACCATCAGGAGAATGGTGAGCCGCAGCAATTGGACTTTATTTCAAAATACTAAGTCATTGCATTTTTAAGGATTATTACTGCACACTGTGGACATACAGTGATTGATCGTATGCGGTTTTGTGTTGCAGTATGAATACGTAACCTCTCAACGGACCAATCTATTCCTATAAGTATGCAGGCTCTGTTAGTGTTTCCTTCCGTGAACGTGTTTCCTTCCGTGAACGTGTTTCCTTCCGTGAACGTGTTTCCTTCCGCAACATAGTTTCTGCAGTTCTTTTGCACTTATTGTTGGTGGTTGCGTCTGCGCTTAGTCTTTATTACAAGCAGCAATATTGTAACACTAACTATTTCTGTGTATATGTGGGTTACTTGAATGTTTGTGCCGGCTGGCTGGGTTTAGAAGGTATCATTTGTAGTAATGTTATGCGGTTTTGTAGAGATATATTTTGGTGTTAGGAGATTAATGTTTTAGAAGGTTGAATTGGTTCCCATGCTGAGGTGATCTTTCGATTTTAATTTCTATGATTTTAATTTCTATGCAATTTGTATGTAATCTATGAGGATGTACAGAGCTTTGTCTAAGGCTATTTGCAGTTAATTATGATTTATTGTGGAGAAAGTAAGTCATGGGACAGAGTGGAGTTTCCTACATATTCCACAGAGGACTCAATATATAGCTTGTACGCCATCACCTGACTTGGATATCCATCGAACAATCATCGTGTTCATAGTATAATATAATTTTGATATTATAGTATAAAATGATGTTGAAAGTGGTAGTAACTTATTCAAATGTTTATAGTACTGAGTTAACATACTGATATGCCATCGATAGCTAATGTGATGGTGTTGATATAAAAGCAGCAGCTTTGCATTATTGTGTTAATACTTGTTGTTTTTCTTATAACTGTAGTGTAGAGGCCGGTTAGTGTGAACAAACTTATACATCGTGTGTCGTTAGTTGACTATGTAAGTGCAATTCATGGACCCATCATTCTCGAGAACCAAACTTTATATTCTGACATAGGTGCTCGTTCATTCATTTTAGCTTTCAGAGCCACCATTTTTGATGTTTTTATCATGGTTGGTTTTCAGTTTCTGCTGTATTAGTTTCTGTGATAAATGTTCATTGTCAGAATCAGCATTTCTTGTCATATTTTTCATGTCATTTTGAGGAAGCTTTAGCTGATATTTATAGCTTAGCACTTTCTCGTTGGCACAAATGAAACATAAGATGTTTCTCTTGCCTCGTAATTTTAATAGTATAATATAGCAACATTCTTATTAAAGTCGTGACATAAATGGAGAGTTCATCGGTGCAGTGCTGAGAGTATAATACGAAGATACATTTAATGGTTAAGTCAAATGGAAGAGATAGGTCCAATGGTATTCGCAGGTTAGTAGAGACCGATAAACTTGAAGCGGTTGGTGATCTCCATCGCAGGGAAAACAGGTGTGAAGGGAATCTTATACTAATTCTGTGATATTTTGGTATGATATACATTTTTTTTTTCTACTCTAGGTAAAAGGCCCGAAATTTTTGGGGAGAAGCCAGTCGATTAAATCGACTCCAGTACACAACTAGTACTTAATTTATCGACCCTGAAAAGATGAAAGGGAAAGTCGACCTCGGCGGAATTTGAACTCAGAACGTAAAGACAGACGAAATACCGCTAAGCATTTAACCCTGCGTGCTAACGTTTCTCATTTCTTTATTGCCCACAAGGAGCTAAACATAGAGGGGACAAACAAGGACAGACAAAGGGATTAAGTCGATTACATCGACCTCAGTGCGTAATTGGTACTTATTTCATCGACCCCGAAAGGATGACAGGCAAAGTCGACCTCGGCGAAATTTGAATTCAGAATGTAACGGCAGACGAAATAATGCTACGCATTTCACCCGGCGTGCTAACGTTTCTGCCAGCTCGACGCCTTAAAATATTCTTTAATACTTTAGGCACAAGGCCCGAAATTTTGGAGGAGGGGGCCAGTCAATTAGCTCGACCCCACTACGCAACTGGTACTTAATTTATCGACCCCTAAAGGATGAAAGGCAAAGTCGACCCCGGTGCAATTTGAACTCAGAACGTAAAACAAGCGAAATACCGCTAAGCATTTCGTCGGGCGTGCTAACGTTTCTGCCAGCTCGTCCCCGTATTGTGGCATGATATTGAGACAGAAATAGGGCGGAGAGTGTCATCACCAGTTAGAGCTATGATACCTAAGAGTATCAAACAAAACCAATATGACGAAGGCTCATGCATTCTAGCTTTATCATTTGAAACAGAAATTGAACTCGCAACTGAGACAAAGCTTGGCACATTTCCTTTGTCACTCGACCTGCTGGAAACAACAGCTGAATCTCCCTCGACTTAAAGTATACTGTGAAATATATTTTTACAGAAAGAGAAACTGGATAATGTTATCAATTTATGAACCCTTCCCCGCAAACACAAAAAAAAAAGAAAACAAACAAACGATAGAAAGCAAAGAACGGTGTTCGTTCCGCTGTAACGTCTTTCTTCATAGGAGTACTACTACATTGGAACTCACATGAAGTTATAAAAGAAAATAAGGATATATTTAGAGTTGTCCATCATTCTTTTGAATGTGAAGTAAACAAACAAGAAAAAAAGATATGAAAAGAAAGAAATGCTTCCGAAATTTTGAACTTGTTGAAGTATTGACATTTTCATGGGACTTGGTGGCTTTTATTCCTGCAAAACAAGATTTCAAGACGAAAGGAAAAGTATAGCAAATCTAAGAGGGAATAAAATAGTAGAATTCAGACAGGAAGAATGAATGAGGCGATAATATATTTGAAAATGAACGCGATTACGATGATGACTGAGACAGCGGGTAGCTATGAGTGTGTACGTGAGCGTGTATGTCTGTGTGAGTGTGTGCATGTATGAATTCATGTGTATGTGTAAGTATACGTGAAGCCAGCCTTTGGTGATGTTAGGTGTGAGAGTGTACTGTTGAGTATCACTTTCTCTACGGACATGTGGTAGTGGAAAGATGGTGATGGGGTGGCAGCGGTGGTGTTGTTATGGTTGTGGTTGAGTGGTAGTGGAGTTGATCGTAATGAGGAGGAGGGTGCGGTGTTTGGTGTTAGAAACGGACAAGGTGCGACAATAAAGACAGCTGATTGGCAGGCAGACAGGCGGCTAACAGGCTGGCCGGCTGGTTAACCGTTCATTTTCTGGATGAGTGGCTGGTGGCTGGTTACACAGCTGACCCTTCTTGTTCGACGACCTAATCAGACGGACAGATAGATATTGGTTAGATGAATGCCCCACTCAAAGTGATGACAAGAGAGGTCAAGGTGCGGGGATACAATTATAACACGAGACAGCTGGAGTCTGTTGTTGCTGATGTTCGTTTTCTTCATGTTCTCGTCTTCATCCCCCTCATTCTTTTTTTTTTTTTCCTTTATATGCGTTCGGTGATTATATGTGAGAATTTTACATATTTCTTTGTTGATGTGGAGGCTTGATGGTATGTTTCTTAGCTTTCGGTATCAAATAACAAAAATACTGGCGTTTTTTCGTCAAACGTTGTGTCGTATGAGGTGTTAATGAAACACCTCATGTTTATTTGGTTACAGGACAAGGCTGAAGATATTTTAATGCTATTTCATCTATCGTCACCATATTGTCCTTTCGTCGTCAACCGTCCACACTCTTATTTTTCTTGTATGATGTGATTAGGAATATTTCAATAGAATTTACTGCAGTGCTCCAGCATAACCGCAGTCAAGAATTAAATGAAAGAAATAATTGCATCCATCAAATAACTTTACGTGACTGCAGGCTTTTGTTTCTGTCCCTTTTTTTTGTGTGGGGGGGTTGGTGTATGCGTGTGTATGTGTATCTGAATGTGTAAGCCTGTGTGAGTATTTGTGTGTGCAAACAGTTGGGTAATGTGTGACACGTATGTCTGACTTTAAAAGTATGAAGTATGCATGGTTGAAGCATGTGTGTGTGTGTGTGTGTGTGTGTGTGTGTGTGTGTATGTGTGTCTGTCTGTCTGTATCTTTTAGCTTGTAATTGTTTCAGATATTATTCCGCGACCATGCTGTAGTATTGCTTTGAAGAATTTTCGTCAAGCGAATCGACGCCAGTAGTTATACTTCTTCTATCGGGCCATTTTGCCCCACCACTATGTTACGGGTGAGATAAACACACCAACACCGGTTAACACAGACAGAAGCGCACATCCATACGCAGACACACACACACTCTCACATTATCACACATGTACACACACACACACAAACACACGTACAAACATACACACACACACACACACACACACAAACACACACACACACACACACACACATACACACACACACACACACACACACACACACACACACACATATATATATATATATATATATATATATATATATATATATATACGATGGAATTCTTTTAATAGCCATCTACCAAATCAACTTACAAGAATTTGAGCCCGAAGCTATAGTAGCAAATGTTTGCCCAAGGTGCCATGCAGTGGGACTGAACCCGGACCATCTGGTTGGGAAACAAACTTCTTACAAGGCAGCCATGATGGCAGCTATATATGGGTACATATATACAAACATACATGTGTGTGTGTGTGTGTGTGTGTTTGTGTGCGTGTGTTTGTATGTGTATGTGTGTTTATGTGTGTATGTGTTTGTTATTCTGTGAAGTGTGTGAATGATTAACATCGGATTGTACGTAAATAAGCATACGTAGATACATACTCAAACACACATGCATTAGCACACACACACATACATACACACACACGCACACGCACCCAAACACACTCACGCACGCAGAAACACATGTATACAATGGAATGAATAAAAGACGAATGATTTCATAAATATTCCAACTATTTCGTTATTTATGACCTTTTTAACAGTTCTCATGAATTTCCACCATCATATCAAAATTCTAACATTAAAAGTTTATAAAAAAGAAACAAAGCCAGCCGATACAAATAATAGACTAACACAGCAAATATGTGACCCTTTCTCTATTTGTTCATACATGTATGAATGTGTCTATGTAAATCTATATTTCTTCTATCTCAAGACTCTATTAATTTATTATGTATATATATTTATATTTATATATATATATATATATATATATATATATATATGTATATATATATATATATAAGTGGTACTTCGTCGGACACGACGACGAGAGTTCCAGTTGATCCGATCAACGGAACAGCTTGCTCGTGAAATTAACGTTCAAGTGGCTGAGCACTCCACAGACACGCACACCCTTAGCAAAGTTTACTGAGGAATTCAGCCTGACACAGAGTGTGACAAGTCTGGCCATTTTGACATTAAGGTACTACTCATTATTGCTAGCTGAGTGAACTGGAGCAACGTTAAATAAAGTGTCTTGCTCAAGGACGCAATGCGTCGCCGGGAATTGAAATCATGACCTTACAATCAATCGTGAGCCCTAACCCCTAAGCCACGCGCCTTCACACACACACACGCGCGCACACACATATATATGAGAGAGAGTGAGAAAGACAAGACAAAGAGAGTTAGAAATAAACATGTTTACAGATTAGTTACTAAACTCATTGTAGCTGATAGTACCGAACCCTTTAAATCTAGTTCTCAGTATTTTAATCTTAATGGCCATAAACGGGATTTTATGGAAAATCCATCGGGCCCTCCAAGTCTGATATAGGTCGCATAATGAAGAGAATCTGGGATAATAAATTAGATTAAAATGGAGAATTATTCAAATCTATTTCCTTCGGGAAAGATGATACAGTGGTTTGCTGGGTTACAAAATGATAAGAATCTGCCCACCTGCACTACGTACGGTTTGATATTACTACCTATTATTTATTTGAATAAACTTAACTTTCGAATATGGCACATAATTTCGTAAGAAATGCTTCCAAGTTTAATTGAAAATGACTTATTTTTGTTGACTAGAAATTCGCTAATCGTCTTTCGAGGAGAATGGTGAAAAAGGAAATCTAGACTCGATCATATCGATATTACAATTGGCTCTTACGATATAGCTCAGGGAATAATTAATTAAATAAATATTTTCCTGAGTTATATGTATTTGTATGTTTAGTAATACTATAAATGCAACGATTGTTCGAGCTCTTGATTTAGAAGATTCTATAGGAAATGATACTTTGGAAAGTCATTAGCAAGATCTGTAACCTTAATACTGCCGAATTCAATAAGTTCTTTTCGACATTTTTCAAGAGCGGATTATGTTATGAGATCTTATTTCTAATGTATTTGAATAAATATCCTTTCTTTTTGTTTTTAGTTCGGCAACGCATACTGTCTCATCTTCCTGATCAGGCTGTCATTTTTACGAAGTTATTTTTCTAGGTAGAAAACCTTTTAGGAGATTGTATTCTTCTTGAGTGATATATTGCTTTTCTATGATGGTTTCATATGTATGTGTTACATCTTCACCTAGAGGGAACAAATACTGAACTTGCTGATTTGGTGCATATGCACGAGAAAAATTCCCACAAATATCCATCAATTAATTGTATGCCTGTGCATTGTTAACTGTTTTATTTTACTGAGCTGGCAGAACTGTTAGCATGCCGGACAAAATGCTTAGGAGTATTTCGACCGTCTTTACCCTCTGAGTTCTAATTCCACTTTGCCTTTCATCCTTTCGGGGTCGAAAACATAAGTACCAGTCAAGCACTGGGGTCGATATAGTTGACTAAGCCCCTCCCACATAATTTTTGGTCTAGTGCCTATAATAGAAAGGATTATTACCTACATTACTGCTTCGAAACCGGTATGTCACAGCACTCTGGTGTGCCACGAGACGATGCTAGGTGTTCTGCAGTGTAAGCTGCATACATTTTCCCCCCTATACTTTCAGTTATATTCTTAGTTTAGGTGTGTTCACCGAATACAGGTGTATTGCCAGTGCAAACTGCAACTATCTGAATTAATTGTTTTGATCGATTATATGTATTTGTTGATAAGAGTTTCAATTTAAACTCTTTTAGTTTACTCTATGAAAACTTGCGAAGATGATCTGAAAATTATATTTTAAAAATATCCTGGATGAGATGGCTTTCCTTTTGAGGACAGTTATTGTGCACTGTTAATAATGATATAATTGTGAAGGTTCTTGACAGCTGTGGAAACACCAATAGATAATGAGTTTTTGAAGTGTTAATGGAAATTTGCATGATGTAACAGTTAAAAAACACTTGAGGGAAAGCCAATATAATATCAGTCAAATATACAACAACAAAAATACCAGATATATTCAATGCAATTCTTGATAATGAGACTGTGAAGGTCTAGAAACGTCGGATATTGATTTAGGAGCCCTACTGTTCTAAACCAACTAAAAATCTAATAACTAAATACAAGCATTATAAAATGAAAAGGATATGACTTGAACATAGTCTTGTATTTAATGAATACAAAACTGTTATTATTATCATCATTATTCTTTCTAACTCAGGTTTTGTTGGAAATCCTGGAGTCTTGCATGCGCAATGCACTTGCTACCTGTAGCATACGGTACCATGCTTTCTGAGTTTTTCAACTGATATCATTATGTGTTAAAAACTCACCGCTTATTTTGCTGGGTAAGATGGAAAGTGTCAGCTGTCTACAGCCAGCAGACTAAGGTGACACTAGTTTATTGGTCATACTTCAAGAACCCTGCGAAAGATTCTTGCAGTTCCAAGCAATGCTGATTTTTGTAGTTGTTCTACCTTTACACTCGCACCAATCATTTTTAGCAATGTTGGTAGCTGAGTGCTGATACTTCGAAGTGACCCAATTACTATTGGCATGACTTCTACTCTCCTCATTGACGATAACCATCGTATTCCCCGCTTCAAATCATCATTATTGTCTAGGGTTTCTTCTTCTTTCACATTTTTTTCCTATTATCATCGGGGCATGCTATGTCGATTATCATGCACGTTCGTTCTTTTAAATTCACTACAACAATCTCCGGTTTCCGATGATTGGCCAGATGATCGCACCGGATCATTGACTCCTACAGGATTCTGCAATTCTTATTCTTGGTGAGTCCTTCTAGGGTTTAATCATACCACATTTTCCCCCTTTGTAGGCCGTGATTTCCATAGAGCTTCCAAAGGATTATTTTTGACACATTGTCATGGTGTCTTTTATATTCGCGTTATGCCAAGCTCGGGCACTTGCTAACGATGTGCCATACCTATTCATCCCTCTAGCTAAACATTCTGATTTGTCTATATCGGTTGTGTTGCCTCTTCTGCACTTCACATAGTTAGTGCTTAACGCTTGTACTTGCGCTGCGCATGTGAGTGCTTCGGGTCATTCCTCGTCTTCCATAGCCACCACTCCTCTGTCTTCACGTTCACATCTCTTGTGAACTGACCGTACTTTTTTTTACCTTCCATGCATTTTATTTTCTTCTGCTCATTTTTTGTCTAAATTTTTCTTTCATTGCACAATTGTCACTTTTGATGACACCGGCATTCTTCTTATGTTTTAACAATGGATTCACGGCATTTTCTATATACAACCCTAAGCTGTTTTCCTCTGCTTCGGCACAGTCCTGGCAAATGATCAAACTTCTTTCACCCTTACTTCTGGACAAGTACAGCCTTACGGTATCTCTCTTAGGGTGGAAGCCCCCGTGTACTGTCAACATTCTTCTGGTCTTGGTGTCCATTTTCATCACATTTCCATTTTATAATTCCCGCTCCATAACAAAGTGATGCTACCGTCGACGTATTAACTGCTTGGACTTTATTCCATCCAGTCAATTTTGAGCCCAACAACATCGTTAGTCTTCGGAAATACTCCATCATCAGTTACTCTTTCAATTCCTTCTCCGTCATCTCGTTGAACTCTAGCACACCAAGATATTTATAACCTTACGTTTCAATTTGTTTAATCAATTCTCTATTCTTCTAATTCTATCCCTGCTAGAGACCGTACATTGCCTCTTTCTAAGTAGATTATCCCGCACTTCTTGAGTCCAAATTCCATTCTAATATCAGTACTAGATCAGTAGATCGTGTTCTCCAAGGAACTCGCTTGTGTCTCATCCTTGTTCATACAGCTTCAAATCATCCTTGAAAACTAGGTGGTCGATTGTTTAGGGATTTTCCCTTTAGCTGATACCCCAGGTTTATTTTCCTAAGTAACAAAGTTAGGAGTATCATGCAGAAAACAAAAAAGCAACGGAGATAAGGTATCACCCTGGAAAATCCATCTTCGGCTACCCAGAGTGCTTAAGCTTTTCCCGTAAGATCTCAGTTCAGTTTTCAACCCCAGCATACTTCTGTTCAGGTAACACGTTACATTCCTCGCAATTCCAAACAGATGCAGGAATGTGAAATCATATCATAAGCTTTGTGATAGTCAATTCAGGCTATTCCCAAATTTCTTCTCCGTTTACAATCTTGCAGTACCATTTTGTCTATCAATAGTTGATCTTTGGTACGTCTGCATCTCCTTCTACAGCCTTTTTCTTCCGTCGGTAATATATCGTTCTCATCAAGAAATTTATACAGTTCTTCCGCAATTCCTCCTAATAGTAACTTCCACATTAACGGGTGACAGGAAATTGGTCTGTAATTGCTAGCAACATTTCCCTTTGATGCATCCTTCAGGCACAACACCGCCGTTCGTACTTTTGTCAACCAGCCCGGGATTTCTCCTTCTCCATTAATCAATGCATTAAATTGCTCTGCGATTAAGTTATGGCAACTATTAAACATTTTTATCCGAAATCCCTCTACACCATCCGGTCGTGCTGCTTTCCAATTGATTTTCCTTTTACTCTTATTTCTAATTCTGTCTTCTGTGAAGTGGATAGCCTCTTGCCGGGGATAAGAAGCTGTTTGCTTCAGGCTGCAGAGCCATTCAGCTATAGTATTATGTTGTTCTTGATTACTCCATATCTTACTCCCAGAGAAGTCGACTTTCATCATCATAGACTAATCTTTCACGCTTTTTATCATCATTAATTTAGTAGAGAGAGGGAAAGAGAGAGGCAGAGAGAGATAGAGACAGATAGATAAATAGATAGATAGAAGAGAGAGAGAGAGAGAGAGAGAGAGAGAGAGAGAGAGAGAGAGAGAGAGAGAGAAAGAGAGCGGGGAATGAATTAGAGAAGGAGGTATAAGAATTTACCACGTGGGATTAAAGTTACTTTCGAGATGCTAATTAAATTTGAGGACGGGATAATTAAGTTCATCCTACATTTAATACACAACAGTAAATTAAATAAATTAAAAGTTGCAGAGACATGTCATATATTTTTAAAATATAGATATGTCTTGGTATTACGTTAGGATCATAGTTTACAGAATTTTGATTGGGATTCTCTTGATTGTAAAGAAACAAATGTCCAGCATGTTTCTAGTAACAACTAAAGATTGTACTTTGCAGAGAGGGAGGTAGAGAGAAAGAGTGAGTGAGAGAGAGAGAGAGAGAGAGAGAGAGGAGGGGGGGAGAGAGGACGAGAGAATGAGGAATGAATTAGAGTGGGGTAATGAGAATTTACTTCGTAGTGTAAAAGTTACATTCTTCTTCTTCTTCTTCTTCTTCTTCTTCTTCTTCTTCTTATTATTATTATTATTATTATTATTATTATTATTATTATTATTATTATTATTATTATTATTATTATTATTATTATTATTATTATTATTACCATTATTATTATTACTTTTATTATTATTATTATTATTATTATTATTATTATTATTATTATTATTATTATTATTGTTCAGTAGTTTTATTTTTATAACGTGCTTTCACTTCACTACCGAGCGCAGCTCTATGTGCCTTGGGTATGTGCTGTGGTTTGTTGTGATGCTCTTATGGTTACTGTATTGAAAATGTTTTGCGTAGGATGTGTGCAGTGCCCAGTAGTGCAATTTTCTGTATGTTATATATATTTGTTAGTCCTGGTATTTTTGTTATGTATTTGTCTGAATATTTTTTTATTATACCTAAGGCACCAACTATGATAGGAATTTTTTCTGTTTTTAGATTCCACATTCGAGTTATCTCTATTTCCAGGTCTTTGTATTTTGAAAGTTTTTCCATTTCTTTTAGGGAAACGTTGTCATCGTTTATTATTATTATTATTATTATTATTATTATTATTATTATTATTATTATTATTGTTATTAATATTATTATTATTATTGTTATTATTATTGTTGTTATTGTTATAATTATTATTATTATTATTATTATTATTATTATTATTATTATTATTATTATTATTATTATTATTATTATTATTATTATCATTATTGTTATTATCATTATTGATTTCTAATTTTACCACAAGTTCAGAAATTTCAGAGAAGGAGCTGTGTCGATTAGATCGACCTCAGTGCTCAAGAGGTAGTTATTTTATTGTCTCCGATGGCATTAGAGGCTAAGTCCACCTTGGCGTAGTTTGAATTCAGAACGTAAAGACGGATGAAATGCTGCTAACTATCTTGCCCGGCGTGATAAAGATTCTACTCGCTCACCGCCTTATATAGTAATAATAATAATAATAATAATAATAATAATAATAATAATAATAATAATAATAATAATAATAATAATAATAATAATAATAATCGTTCAAGTTACCACTCAGCAATAACGAGCGAAGAATCACGTCATTGAGAAGCTATCCTTTGCAGCACACATCTCTGGTTGTTCCTCTGGTTATATATATTACCGGTATTTCTTTCCCAGAAATTCTATGTCTATATTGATTACGCTACTGTTAATTTATTGCATTAGCTTGACATAAAAGCTAGAGGGACAAGCAAGAATGTTTCGTGTTTAATAAGTCAGAGCTGTTTAGCTCCTGAGTTCAGATAATGACGAAGTCAATTTTGCCTAATCCATTTAAGTAGATAATTCACTATACTCAAGAACACGCATCATTCGAATTTGTAACCTTGTCCCCATACTAGCATTTAATATGATGATGACAATTATTATTATTATTATTATTATTATTATTATTATTATTATTATTATTATTATTATTATTATTATTATTATTTATTTTTTTTTTTTATTGTAAATATTAAGGTGGTGAGTGATGAAATAAGTGCGCTAGATGTCTCCCCAAAGATTGTGACCTCGTGCCATATTTAGAAATCATTATGGTTATTAGAACGAATAGCTAATTAATTCTTACTTGTAATAGCATTATCGATTGGATAAATATTCCACCAGATAAGGAAAGAACATCTCAGAAGTCTGAATAATTTATGGTACTGTAAAGATGTACAAGTTGTTCATCTGACTGAAGTAGACATTTGAAGTAGAATGTTCAGGAAATCAGGAAATACAAAACGAAAATAATCAGAAATAAAATGAAAATGCAAAATGATTCAGGAAAGAATTAGATAAATATAATTATAATGGATGTATGTATGTATGTATGTATGTATGTATGTATGTATGTATGTATGTATGTGTGTATGTGTATGCATGTATATATGTCTATGCATATATCTACATTGGCATATCTATATGTGTCTACCTACATGCATATGTACACACATGTATACACGCACACATACACATACATGTATATGCATATGTATATGTATATCTATACATACATACATAAGCGTATGTGTATTAATGTGCGTGCATATATATATATATATATATATATATATATATATATATATATATATAGATATATATATTATTTATTAATATGCGTGTATATATATATGTGTGTGTGTATATATATAAAATATATATATATGTATGTATATGTATATATATATATATATATATATATATATATATATATATATATATATGGATAGATAGATAAACAGATAGATAGATAGATAGATAGATTTCCTCCACGTCCAGTGTATTCGAACATACTAAATACGATGGTACACACAAATATTGAATTCAAAATTTGATGTCCTGCTCACATATTATCTTCAAGAAGTATATTCTTGCAAGACTACTTCCAAAGTGAATGATCTTTTGTTATTGTGCTATGAATGACGTCAGCAGATAGTAGGGAGCATGCGTTCCAATATGTCCAGTGTTTGTGCACATCAGCAAATATACTATTTACTATTATTATATATGAGAACATTAGTTATTATAAACCTGTGTTAACGACTCATCTGGTTTCTGGATCTGATGTGTGATGACAAGACAGAAACACCCGAATCCTACGATATGACGATGCCAATCATGGCCAAATTATATGCTTTCACACATCGTTTATGGGGGGAATTTTCTTCCGAGACGCTTTCCACCACAAGGAAAGGCCTTCCTATATCCAAGTGTACTCCAAGTCAAAGAAAATTGTACACACACACACACACACACACACACACACACTTATTTATCATGCTCAAATAAATTCTGTAGTTTATTGTTCTGACGTCATCTACTAACAAGATCAAAAGATCTTATCTTTGTGATGTGAAAGTCCAACACGATGTCAGCTTACGATTCAGCAAATTCCGTTGCTGTTATGTTGTAAGTGTTTTCAGGGAATATATGAAAATTTTAATATTCAGATATGCAGCAAGAAATCTCCAAACTATTGTATATTACAAAAGTATAATATTCAGAGAAATGTAGCGAGATAAAGAAGCATCCAAAGAGTAGTATAAAATACAGATTTCTAGCATTGATACAAGTTTGTATATTATCACAGAGTGTCTATCCCTTTGCTATTATTTAGGCGAGCTGGCAGGAAATGCGGTTAGCCCGCAGAATTGTAAACACGCCGGGCGAAACGCTTAGCGATTTTTCGTCTGCGTTTACGTTCTGAGTTGAAATGCTGCCAGGGTCCAATTTGCCTTTCATCCTTCCGGGGATCGATAAATTAAGTACCAGCTGAGTACTGGGGTCAGTGTAATCGACTATCTCCTTCCCCTAATATTTCAGGCCTTGTGCTTTCAGCAGAAAGTTTTATCTATTTTATATATAGTATGAGAAAGAATGATACATTCTACTCATAGATGTGTATTCCGAGATTAAAGTCTCCTAAGTAAATAATATTAACGTTTATATCAGCTGCTGTGCCTGCTCGGACACGCTGTTGATTATTAATCGTAGATGTAAATACATTTAAACATATTTCATATGTCTCACGGGAAATTTTTGTTAAGAATCCCAACCTTTCAGAAGACGGTTATGTAATTTTATGATAAAATATTGCGCTATATATTCTTCATTAGAGAGCGGGAAGCAGAAATACTATTGATTCCGAGGTATTTCCTATTTAGTTTTGTCTTCTTCTAAGTAAGATCAATTATTCCATGCTTACATAAAGGTATAGAAGTTAATTTGCTCATCCAGGAAATACACATACATAAGCAGACACTCATGTGTGCGCACACAAACATACACACTCACAGACGCGCGCGCACACATACACACAAACGCACGCATACACTCACACACAAAGACCCCCCCCCCACATGTATATACACAACAGTCTTCTACACATTATTAGTCAAGGAATTTTCAGTCAAATCTCATTAGTCAATCTCAAGTGAAATTAGAAGTTACTTCCTACTGTGTCATACTGACGGATCAAACCGGATCCACGTGGTTGAGAACTGGAATTCTTAATCATACAAACATGCCTATGTGCGTATCTCTCTCTCTCTCTCTCTCTCTCTCTCTCTCTATCTATCTATCTATCTATCTATCTATCTATCTATCTAACTGTCTGTCTATATGCGTGTCTGTGTTTGTGTGTGTACAGATGTGTGCGCACACAACCACACAAAATATATAAGAAATACACATCTAAGCCCAGTTCCTGATATAAGCTTTAATATGGCTTTAAATCTTTTCCTTCTTCCACTCACGAATTCCTTATCTGTAAACTTTCGCCAACACTAAATAATATCAACTCTTCTCTCTCCTGTCAGATGTTCTCCCGATAACGTCATCATTGACGCAAGCATTTGGCATACACACATACACACATACACACACACATAGACACACACTACAAGCATACATATACACACTCTCACAAACATACATTAATATACACACACTCTGTGATATCTATCAGTCACAATGACGATAAAACAGAAAGAGGTGTAAATAGAAAGATTTAGAGAACAAAAATATATTTTAACTAAAAATGTAAAAGGCAAAGAAATAAATAGCTGCAACAATAATAAATTTCTTTTCCTTGCTTCTGTTTATTTAAAGTTTCCTTAATCACTCTGTCAGTCAAGATGTTTACAACTTCTATGTTTACATTGAAATTTATATATTACATGGGTTGTCTGAAGTACGTTCTGTGGTTTTGCAACTTCTCGGTATAATGTTGATGGGAATTTGTTTTTTTTAAAATTTCATTCGGGTGTTCTTTATATATATATATATATATATATATATATATATATATATAATAGATTATAAGTAAGAGTTTGTGGTTATTGGTGTTACACACTGTATTTTGTTTATTTTTTTTAAATGATGTTTTTGTTCATTTTATAACCGGGTGTAGCATAATATATGTGAGTGGTATATTCTTACTTGGTGCTGCATCAGTTATAACCGTGTGTAAGAAGTTACCCTGTTTAATCTACAGTTTGATGTACTTACCAATTCGAGGTCACAGTGTTAAACAATGTTGGTTCACCCATAAGATGTACTTCGTTTGAAGTTTCTAGTGGTCCTGTGTCTGAGTCTAAACTGCATCCAGTCGTGAGACCCTGGTTCGGGTGTTCCACGGATTTGAGGTGTATGGAACATGGAAGTGAATTATGGTAGTACAAATCCACAGAAACTTCTTACATTGGGAAAGAAATATACAGTTTCTGGCCATGTTTTTATAGCAAATATGTTAGTAAAAATACAGTCGTTATTCATGATGGAAATGTTGCCAACTTAGCCAGTATTTTGTAAAATTTCTAGAATTTTCCCAAAGATTGCGTGATATATCCAACTGGCATATATTTCTTTAAGAAAATATTTAATCGTACAATGATTCTATGCGTGCATGTATTTTACTAGGAACAGTATGAGTTGGAGATGATTATTTTGTTTGTGTTGTTTAATACTGCCCTGGATGTACGTTGTGTTAAATACTCTTTCATACAACTCGGAAAGTTAGAATCGTCTCCAGAAATTTACTGAGTTTGAGTCTTAGCTGAGCTCACACATGCATGCGTGCGCACACACATACATAAATATATACATACATTTATGCAAGTGCATATATATATATATATATATATATATATATATATATATATATATATATATATATATATATATATATATATGTATGATATATACACATTATTATTACTATTATTGTGGTTTTACTTCTCGAAACGCTCGGGCTTGTTTGTTCTGGTAGATTCTGCGAGAGCTGACGACAGCCTGCTGTCACAGGTCTCACAGAGTCTCCTTCCGCACATAATAAGCTTTGAAACTTGGCTATCGTGGGAGACATTCAATATCCAAGTACCAATCTCAAACTCCTAGCTGTTTCCAACAGGATAGTTTTGGGGGCTTGCGCTGCTCTCCTTTCAATTCGGATTGATTGGTTGTTAGTTTTCCGGACACTCTCATAATCCCCATGTTTGCTATTTCGTCTTTTAGTAGTCTGTATTTTTCAATCTTTTGTAGTTCTTTGTCACTTAGGCGTGCATCCTCAATATAGCAATATCTATAATCTTGGTTTCCTCTTTTCCTTTATCTAGCACAATAATATTGTTATTATTACATAGATATAAACCATATACATACATACTCCCCTGATAAAAAACATGAGCAATATAGGTTTTTATTATTTTGGTGTGTTAAAGTTTGTATATTGTTATATAAATAGGTAATTTTTTTCGATACGCTGTTTTACTTGCTTCTGCCGCTTTAATGGTATTTTCGGAGAGAAAACTTACCCCTCTATGTATCAAAAAATATTTTATGAATCCGCAAAATTACCAGATTTTTTTTTTTATCTAAGCGGACAGTATTTGAATTTAGACAGAAAAGATTAAATTTCTACATATTGAAATTAGATCATGGCGTTGTTTCAAATTATTCTTTATAAGATGTTTGAAAAACATTTTAAATATCATAAACGTACTTTTAGATTTCTTTCAAATAGAAATGACAAAATATTTTTTAATGTTTAATTCAAAAGGTTTAAGCCTATACCGTTGAATTTAACATGGGTAACTAGATTAAACCACGCGATTTTCCTTTTGTTATATATCAACAAAGAAAATTAAAAATTCTATGGTAAAGTGGATATAAGAGATAAAAAGCTGTCATTCACGAAACTGGCAAGAAATAATCTGAAATGTATGAGAGTCTAAAGATGATCCTGATATCTCTTCCTTCAATAATGTGTGCAGCTCTGCGATTTCAAAAAGTTGGTTCAACTGCAAGAACGACAGAATCAGGCAAGCTTAGAATTTCTAGAAATAAAGATGATATAAAAATTAAGTTTTAGTTACTTAGGAAACAAATAAAGACCTGCAGCAACTACCAAGAGAGCAAAGAGCTGCTGGAAGCAAGATGTTTTCAAGTACAACATTACAAGATGTTTCAAAGATATTGGGTTTTTTTCTCTCTAAAAGACGTGCCATATAGACGCAAGCGTGGCTATGCGGTAAGAAATTTGCTTCCCAACCACTTGTTTTCGGGTTCCATGCCACAGCTTGCCATCTTGAGCAAATGCCTTCTACTATAGCCTTGAGATGACCAAAGCTTTGTGAACAAACATGGGAGATGAAAACAAAATGAAACCCGTCGTGTATATATATATATATTATATATATATATATATATATATATATATATATATATATATATATATATATATATATATATATATATATATATATATATATATATATATATATATATATATATATATATATATATATATATATCCGTATGTATGCATATATACATATGTAAGTGTATATAAAAACGTCATGTTGAGAGTTAAGTAACGTAGCATTACATCTGAAATTTGACTTTGTAGTGTTCGAGAGAAATTCGTTGCTGAAAATATTTTTAGATAATTATAGCCTAAGGAACAGATGGAGTTATGGAAATATATTAGCCAATTGAGTTCCGAGTCTCTGTAAATGAAGGCATTAATCAGCAATCTCAATGGCCTAAAAAAACTGCACCGCAATCTTTTTTTCACTCAGCGGTACACTTTTAAATTCTTTTCAAAATTCCGTGGCACATTTAAAAATATAACTAAAAGTATAGGGAAAAATTATTATTCAAGTAACACTGCGACACACCCAGCATTTCTCGTGGCACATCAGTGTGCCGCGGCATACCGGTTGCGGAACACTGGCTTAACTGACATGAATAAAACAATCCCGAACTCACTAAGAAGCAGTGGTGATAATCTACAAGCAGTGGTGATTATGTAATAATCTACGAGATAATGTCATAAATGGAAAAGTAGTTCACTGGTTATATAAGACATTTCAAGGCATATTAATCAAATTCTTACAACTGATAGCACTCATCCGTAAACGTCAATAATTCTCAATCATGTACCACACAGAAATATCCTTCGGCAGGTCACTGCTTATAACAGATGTATTCAACTTATACTCATTCATTGGAACTGCTACTCTCAAGCGCTACACGGTTATTAGTTAAACTACTAAAGCAATCACTAATTTCAATTATGTCAAAAACACGTCAATAAGATTCTAGAGTAATATACCAGTGGGCCTGCCTATAAAAGCATGATGTAATTCAATACTAACAAGTGTTAAAGACTCATTTACGAGCTCTCTCAGCAGACCACATGGAAAGACACAGCTATGAAACAATACAATCCAATAACCAGAATCATTTTGCGATCTGGGAATTAAAATTATTAATGACGCATCGTTTATACACACAACAGTGAGATGGGAACAAGACTAAAATTATGGAGAACACTTAGGACAACAGAATTAAGGAACATATTGCCAACTGGAAAGCGATCTTTGTAAATCATGTTTCCAGCTCAAAGTGTCAAGATTATTGTAGGTAATTCAACAGTGCTGCAAAAGAATATGGTCTATGCAACAGCTTAAACACACCCTAGATTTAAGGAGACACTCCTGATATATATTACTGCATATACCGATTATGAGCAGCAGTAATCTATCCCAGGAAAATATTAGAAGTTACACGAAAGCTATGTAAATCCAGCATTGGGCTACGTTGCATGCTGCCAAAATTTACAGTTTCTAGATGGAGTTAGCACTGAATGGGTTACCAATCAATATGTATTCGCAAAACGTACTAGGATCGCACACATCTGTCCATAAGAAGGAAAGTAAATAAACTCTTAGGTTCATGTGAATCTAGTTTCAGGAAACTCACTCTCCAAGAAACATCGTTCGTAAAATAACAGTGTTAGTTTGGCCATAAAATACGGAGTGTAGTAAGTAAATGGAAATAAAAAAAAGAAAACGAATATGTAAATGTTGTGGATTTGTGTGGATGTGTATGTGTGGGTGTGCGTGTGTGTGTGTGTATGTGTGTGTGTGTGTATGTGTGTGTAGCCAAGTGTGACTTGGTGTCAGCAAGACACATCATTTCGCTGTTGGTGTTAGGTGACCTAATGATATAGACAGAGATATAGATATATAGAGGCACACACACATGTGTATATCTCTCAAAATATCTATCAATTTCAGTTTTTTTGTGTGTACACACACACACGTACGTATATATATATATATATATATATATATATATATATATATATATATATATATATATGTATGTATGTATGTATGTATGTAAGTGTGTATATATATATATATATATCAATATATATATATATATATATATATATATATATATATATATATATATATAGAGAGAGAGAGAGAGAGAGAGAGAGAGAGAAGGAGAGAGAGGGTGAGAGAGAGAGAGAGAGAGAGAGAGAGAGAGAGAGAAAATTTATGCGAGTATGCGTGAAGGTGGGTAGGTGTGTACGTTTACCGACGTTTTATCAAGTTCACTTTATCCGCATTTGACAGCCGTTACCCCGCCCCTGTCTCAACCATCACAATATCATGCGTGATGAAAAACTTATCGTCTGACCTCTCACATTTGATGAAAGTTGTCTGATTTGAAAGTAGGTTCTTATCCGTTATCTGATTTTATTCCTCCGCTTATCACTCATTTCACTTCTCATATGATGTCTGTTCTCATTCTGTCACACTCACATTTAACCACATGCGCTCATATATTTAGTCTAATTCAATTTAAAATTTACAGATAAGTCAATCTTTTGAGGGCTGCGCTCGATCTTATTGCATTCGCATGTAGGACCATCACACAAATTTGAAAATGAAACTCATCTATGAAATATCTTGTGGTAGGATACGTAAAACGTTTTCATTTACAATTTGTTTTATTTGGTACTTTTGTGGTTATGCTTCTTGTAGTTATAGTCATAAATATTTATCTGTTGAGATAAACACACTAATAAATATGGTGAAAAAACCCCATTGAATAGAAATGGTTTCTGTGGAACATTATTAGAAGCATATTAACAGGGGAGCGGTATGACAGAACGTCGTGTAGTTACGACCATTTACGGTATCAAGATATAACAGCCACAATGTCAACTGTGCTTTCATTGTTATCGGATAGTGTTTTGTACAACAATGCATGATACATGTACTGCCATCCATTTCATGCATCAATGTCTCTGCCAAACTTGTGGTCTTGTGCCAAATACTGGGAAAATGGTGTGCACCTAGAGCAATGAGTATTACAGGACCTTCTGTTAACAATTTGAGACGATATGAGAAAATGAAGTGAATAAATATTAGGCTTAAACACAAAAATAAATACCGGAGTCGAACCGGTCAACTGAAAATCATGCAGGCAGTGCCCCATCATGGCCAATATTTTCAGTTGACCGGATCGACTCCGGTATTTATTTTTGTGTCTAAGCCTAATATTTATTCACTTCATTTTCTTATATCGTCTCAAATTGTTAACAGAAACTCCTGTAATACTCATTGCCCTAGGTGCAATATATATATATATATATATATATATATATATATATATATATATATATAAACGGAGAAAAAACGAGCAAAAACGAAAACGCAAGGACCTTGCACATGCAAAGTATTAATAAGATCCTTAGGGAAGGAAGGAAAGTTTATCTTACGTTTCTTCAAAAACAGGAGACACAGGAAAGTCCAAAATTAAAGAAAGACAGGGGGGGGGGAATCGCCAACAATCCACATTTTTTTACATTTTGGAATGTATATATATATATAAGTCAGTAAATAGTGGGGTTGTGTTAACCGCATGTGAAGAAATAATAGGAAAATGAAAAATAATAATAAGGCAGAATGCTAAACTGAAAGCATATTTTAATATAGAATTCTAACCGGCTTTCATTGCATGGCAAATTTTCAAGAAGAGGGAGAATGAAAATGTTTTTTACAAAAAAGTAAAAAATGATATATAAAAAATAATATATAAAAAAATAAATATACCAATGCATATATATATTGTCTTTGGGCTTTTAAAGTTCAATGGTAATCCATGTAGATAATAGTTGGAAAAATAAGGATGCATGAAATTGAGAGTTCTGTTAGGCTTTAAAAAAATGTATATATTTTTGTGTGTGTGTGTGTGTGTGTGTGTATGTGTGCGTGCGTGCGTGAGTGCGTGTGTGTGTGTGTGTGTGTGCGTGCGTGTGTGTGTGTAAGCGCTGTTTAATTAACAGACTAATCTCAGAACGTTTCATGGTAATTCAAATCTTCAATTCCATGGGAACACAATCTCGGAGTCAATAGATGTACACGATAGGTTTGTATATATGGTTTGGATTAAGAAAACTATGGCCATAGATCAATGCAAATTCAGAGAAACAAGCTAATGATTTTATTGTATTTATGGACGGTAAGTAGTATCCTGTTGCAAAATATTCCATTTCACGTTGTTCTATTTCATTCAGTCAAGTGGTACATATTATGATCTCAGACACTTACATGTCATAGAAATCGAGTAACTGGCCCTATGAGGCTTAGGATACGAGAAAGCAATCACTAGAAATTGATGATGGTATAATATTGGTAAGGAAGTATGGTTCACGAATATAACATGAGCAAATTAAATTTCACATTCAGCAATTTTAAGCTTTCGACCTATACAATAAATGATTACACGTTATATCACTATTTGCTATAAATCTATAAAATTTAATTAACTATTGTTTTCATTTTCTTTTCATATGTCACTATTTTATCATTTTTAGCATTAATGTAGTTCTGCATATATAAAACTACGAGATTCAATTTATATTAGACAAAGAGAGAGAGAAAACTGCACGAATGGCAGTTTCATTAATATATATAATCATTTTTTAAAGTCTGTAATTCCTTAAAGTATCTCAGACATTCGGCTGCAACTATTCTCTGGCACCACCTAGAAAGGTTAAGTGGAATAGATCGATTCCAGTACATACCTTTGAATACGAATTCAGTCTTTTTTGCCGAACCGCGCTACTTACGTGTCAAGCACGCTGCAGACAAATACAAGCTCGAGCGCGCGCGCACACACACACACACTCTCTCGCTCTCTCTCTCTCTCTCTCACACACACACATACACACACACACACACACACACACACACAAATACACACATGCATATGAAGGCCGAGAAAACAATAGTAAACTTCGGAGAGGCAAATGTGAATACGAGGAATTAACATTTCTTCAACGGTGGGAGAGAAGTGCTCTTTGGTTCTCCAATTATGAATCTCATTTCAAAATCGACTACTCAACAGAGAACACATTCCCGAAGAAAGTTAAAATCCACAAATCCCATTCGCAACTGATTAAATCATGTGGAGTTATAGTCACTAGTTCCGTAAGGACAATTCAAGACTACTTTGACACAAAATAATCCACCTAAATGAATAGAAATTTTCCCTCCGACTGGACTGAACTTTCCCCAAGACCGAAGACATACGCAACGGATAAAGAAATATCAACTTAAAGGCAATTAGAGAAAGAAACAAACACAATCCAGAACAACAAATGTGCAAACGAGTACAAGTTAACAGAGAAAGTGTCTTCGGATATATAAATGATAATAAAAGGAAAACTTTACCTGTCGAAAGGTAAGGGATGTTATACATGAACTGAGAAAGAAAAGAATAACGACATTATAATCAAGGAGGCAGATAAGGGAAGTTCTATAGTTATTATCGATACTGAACACTACAAAAGAGATATACTATCGATCTTACAAGATTTGACCCACTACGAATAAATAAACAATTACCAAAAATCAAAGACAATGACTAAACTCAACACGCTCATTCATAGACATCAAAAATGTTTAACAAAGAATGTGACTGCCTAACTCATTCATTTTGATTGCAAGACTAGCTACGTCGACGGTCTCTCAAAAGTCCATAAGCATCCAACTATTAAGAATGCATATACATAACCAACTGCAAGTTGCATAAACATACGATATCCCGCCGTCCTTAAATTTAGACCAATCGTAGCAGGCCCGAACTGTGAAACACACAAACTGAGCAACTGTTTTGGCATATTACTGAAACTTATTTTAAAATACATGCCAAATCTTGTGAAGGACGACCTGGACTTTAAACCATCTCCCAAATTTCATAAACAATGATACAACTATTGTATCTTGATGTAGTAAATCTCTATATCAAAATCCCAGACCAATATGGACTAGAGGCAATAAATTTCTGGCTTGAAAATTTCCCACATGAAATTCCGGACAGAATTAAAGAGAGTTTCATCACTGAAGTATTAAAGTTTATCTTCAAAAACAACTTTTTTGACTTCGAAGGCAATATTTACAAACAAATGACTGGGTTTGTGATGGGAAAAAAGTTGCTCCGATTTACGCCAATCTAGTCATGGCATACATGTATGTCCAGATATATGAACAATCTAAATTAATGTAGTACTTGAACTTCCACAAATGTGTACTAGAAAACTGGGAACGTTACTTAGATGACTGCCTAATCCTATGGACGCACACATTTCAACAACTTATAGATTTCAAAAATCTAATCAACAGCATAAGCAATGATTTCAACTTTACCATGGAATACAGTAGCACTCAACTACCATTCCTGGATACACGAAGCATCAATAGAGATAACAATATTGAAACCTATTCACTACAAACAAAGAGATTTGAAACAATAGTTACTGTTCTGCTCATGCTATCCCACACACACGCAGAATAATATCCCCTTAATCTTGCAAGAAGAATATGCAAAATTGTCTCAAACTATGAAACGCGTAATAAAAGGTCCAGGAAATAAAACAACTACTACTTAAAAGAAAATATCCATTAATACTAATAGAGAACGGAATAGAAAGTGTCAAAGCGATAAATATCGAAGGACATCGAAAAACGAAAAACAGTTTAGATACATCCAATACTCTATCCTTTATAACAATACACAACTCAAAAAGTACAGAGTTTTAAAATATTATCTACCAGGACATCCCAATAATATAATGACTCAAGAATGAAACGAGCATTCGAAATACACAAAATAATTAAAAGTAAATGATAATGAAAGTCCCTCAAAAAATTCCTCACAAGTGCTAAATTTGCCTTCCACAATTCCCACACCAAGAATCAAAATGCGTGGCTACCCCATTTACGGGACCTGATTCAGTCGTTTTGAAGACAACATGCAAATTGAAATCAGGACAGACTTTTACCGTAAAAAGTCAAGGAATTTGATATACCCTATAAAATGTCAAAGATGTAATGAAGATTATATAAATCAAACTAAGCTTACTCTAAGAAATAGACTGACCATTCGCCAACAACAAATACGAGACCCCAGTAAGAGACAGATTCCTCTGAGTGGACACATAGACATATATTCAAAAAATAAGTCACCTAAATTCCAAATCTTCCCACTCTACCTATGTTCAGCGAAAACCACAGATGAAGCACGGATAAACAAAGAAAATATTTTCAAAGGAATGTACAAGCCAAGACTTAACAAACATAACAGAGTACATACACAAATAACTATTCACACACAAAATTCATTCTGCCACGTATCATAATGAAGCTACACAGCTAACAACCTAAACTTTAGCCACCAGACTCCATACAAGCGAATACTCTCCACTTTCCCACCAGACACATTAAATTTGGAGTGACTTGATTATAACTAAACATGTTCACTCAACCGTATCGGCCTTCTTTTTAGGCGCAAAATATACTGTCGCGTTATACTAAGGCATGAACGTAGAGGGAGACGTCCAAAAGTTAATAAACTTAATCACGTCTCCATTCTCTACAAACACTTGACAGAAAGCATTCAGAGCAATGATTGTTTGGACCTCTTCAGTCAAATGTATCAGCCTTAAATTACGACGCTAAACATTGTCACTCAATACTAATACATGGACGTAGCGGGGCACGTACAGAAATTTCTAGGACCAGCGATTCGACTATCCTCTTTCAATCAAATCCTATCCAAATCATATACTAATTTGAGCCATAAACTCCCTATAAAAATGGGGCAAGCTTGAAACACTAGTCAGAAGCATGACAGCTGCGACATAAGACTCGTCTTTCTGCTTGAACTTTTTCAAGATCAGTTCAAACATTGAAACCGATTAAAGCTTTAAATATATTAATAAAAATATTTTAACTGTTCACAGTACATTTTCAACTTCTATTTTTCCTATATTACTACTCGTGTTTAATAAAATATCTTTGTTATATATATATATATATATATATATATATATATATATATATATATATATAGATAGATAGATAGATAGATATAAACGCATTCTCTCACACACACATGCATGCATATACATAATACGCACATACACAACACATAACGTGGATATACTCTGCGAACGCCATAGTATTACAGTATTCGTCTTAAGATACCATCTCGCACTTACGTATGTCTGCGGTTTATCAGCTGTAGGTAGCCACTATCAACTTATGTATACGTTGATAGTGGATATCTGCTGATGATGAAGAGTAAAACACACATTTAGCAACTATATCTCTAGCACAGGGTACCTTTGTGTCTGCTGTTTTGTATTTCTGAGCTTTTTAGCACTATACGTCTACACAATATAGTTTCTCAATGCGGATACTGCATTATTATGGCGTTCGTAAATTATATGAACGTTATGCAAAATATAAAGATGGCTACTACGTTAATACTGATTCCATCGTTAATAACCCTGCTCTCACTCTTTCTCTGTCTCTCTGTCTCTCTGTCTCTCTGTCTCTCTGTCTCACTCTTTCCCTAACACACTATCTATCTTTCCATCTTTATGTTATATATATATATATATATATATATATATATATATATATATATGATATATGTATACATACATACATATACACACATACACACATTCACACACACATATATTTATAGATGGATATATAGATAAAAAGATAGAAAGTTATATCTTTTCTGACGATAACAAAATCTGCCACCGTCTTTCATTATATTCAAATATATCAAGTTATAAATCATTCATGCCTCCTGTTTGTGTAATGGAAAATGGTGGGGGTAAACTCATGAAGACATGATGGTGACATACCGACAAAGTAATTGATATTGCTGTCGTTGAAGAAAACAAAAAAAAAAAAATGCGAAAAGAGATCATTGTCGTATTTTTATACTCGGGACCTTAATGGTTGCGTTTAAAAACCGTACATGGTTGGATTGTGACGGGTTTGGCTAAATAGCTTTCAAGTGAATTAGCTGCGTACAAATGTGAAAGGTTAGTTGATATCAGTATTTATAATATGAGTTAAAGTATGCCTGCCTGCTTAGTGATACGAGGACATATCTGTTTCAATGTGTAAGGCATGTTTTTGATTATACCAAGCTCTTTGTTTAACTTGTATGTTTAGTACTCGACTTGGTAAATTGTGTAAATCTGCATTTACATCTTGAATTATGTATGCACGAAATTATATCTACAGGTATATATGTATATAGGACAATGTATCTCTGTGGGGGATTATGCAGCCATTTATACAGACAAACAGACAGACAGACAGATATACAGACACACATACACACACACAAGCAGCTTGTCACGCTATCATTTTCCATTGTACCGTCTGTCTGTTACCTTCGCTTTCTGTATTTCCATGTGTTTACTTACGCTAGTTCCTCATAATATTCTAACAAATATTCTGTACCACTTCTCTATGTTCTAAATAATATTGCACCTGCAACCTTAATGATATCTAGAAAAGGATAATTTACCTTAGTATTCAGGGTATTAAAGAAGAATTTGAGATGAATTACGTAACATAGGGGACAGTCTTATTTTAGAAGTTCGCCACAGTTTTCGTTTCCCCTTTCCGTTTTACTGCGAAACCTATTAACATTTTGTAATATCCGTGTAATATCCGCTACGTTATTCATACTTGTGATAATTAAACAATTTATTATCATTATTTTTTTCGTTGATTTATCTTACTGGTTATATACCCTGTTTAATTATTCTCTCTATCTACCCACATCTCTTCAGTAGAGATGAGGAACATTTCGTAATTTTGAATTATATGCAATATTGTGTTTTACGTAATTATCTTTACTTTGCATTGAGAACTATCGGGTCATGTGCTAGGTACGACTTGTTATAACACTATTACCCATCTGAAACAATCAATAATATTATTTCATTGTATCGTATGATATAAAATAATATATTTTGTTGTTTCTTTTTCTGCATAGGGCCACTGCAGGAAGAAAATGGTTCATTGACTACAGACACCTATAGGATAAGTGAAATACTGAATATTCAATACAAAATATGTTTCCACAACTCCGTTGGAACACTTGTAAATAGATATGCCTGATGAGTACTTCGGCACCATAGCCCTTACACAAACTGCGAAAGTGGTTACATGATTTCTTTAAAAAAAAAAAAAAAAAAAAAAGAAACAGCAGACGGTAATATCGAATAGAGTGCCTCTGGAAACTGTCTTGGAGCCAATGCTGATCATGGTAGCTAGTTCGGATATGCCATCAGTTACTCATACAACAGCACTTACTAGATATACTGACGGCACAAAAAAATATTACGAGAGGTCAAGAACCCGTTCGATAAACCTAAATGCCATATATAAATGCAAGAAAATTCCAACCAACTGCTATGAGCTAGTTAATGCTAACTTGGCACAAAGATACTTTGGTCCAAAAGGAGCAGTAATTTCAGATTCCTGCATACTACGTAAACTGAGGATCAGTATGAGACGCAATGCATTGTTTAACGTGCATATCACTAAGATAATGGCAATGTGTAGGCAAATGTCCAGATGGATTCTGAGAACTTTCAGGACAAGGGGGCCAGGAAATTTTGTTGGTTAAATGGAAGACATTTTTCTCAGCCACCTGGACTTCCTTATCGACAAAAGGGAAATGAAACACTATAGGTTCTCAAATGTGGTCACCCCACAGTGCCAAATTGATAGCGCATCTTGAGGTAGTTCAAAAAATCTACACCAGGAAGATTGCATTAATGGAGTAGCTGAGCTACTGGGAGACTGAATGAGCTACGACTCTACTACTTCCTGGAGCGAAGATTGGACAGATATTCTAGAACTAGAGGGATTAGAACCAAACTGTGGCATAGAGAGCTATAACAGCTCGAAAACTGGACATCAGTTCATGTTCTAAAAGTCTCAGCCGTCCCGTCTAGAGTGAGGACCATATCCTGCAATAACCTAGGATTCAAGAGTCCACGCCAATCTAATATCGTGCTAGAACATTTGAGAGATCTACATGGCGTAGTGGTAGATAGTTTCAGATGAACCTACATCACGGCAAGAAACTCAAAAGAGGTCAGCAATATAGAACTCACTCCATCACCAAAAGCCAATGATGATTGAAAATATGCTAAGACTGGAGGTGCCCTAACATGGCTATGGCCTTATGCCTGATGTATATAAAAGAATAAAATAATAGAATATTAAGAGGTAAGTCATGACAAAAGGCGTTAGACAGAAAGTATCTTTCAAGGAATATGAGATATTCTCAACAGTGCAGAGAAGTGTTGGATCAATGAGATTACTTGTTGCCTTTGCTTGTGCACAATTGTATTATTTGACTGATGCGTTGTGTCTATACATTATTTTACAATGAATCCAATGGAAGGGGCGACAAAACCTACCACAACAGTGTTAGTATTCTTGCTGTGTCCACACTCTTGACACGTTTTAGCTTGCTTATAAATAGATCAGTATTTTCCACTTGAATTGGTGGAAGAAATAACTTTAAACTTGGACCTATGTTTAGAACCTGATCTTGAACACCTACAGACAAAGTATCCGATTCCTTCTTTGAATCTCTACTCCGGATTCACTTCACAAACGTACCATGACTGTTCCCAGTCTGAGATCATTGTGAAACTATCCATATAAGTGTATTTCTTTTAGAATTTCCTCTTCTTCACTAATTATCTCGCTCCAGTATGCTTTCCTCTCCTCAAGATAACCGCAGTCATGTTCTAATTCTAGAACTAGCATGTTTAAGTAGTTCTTTTTCTATGCAATGTAATGTATTACTTCATTTCATTCTGAATTCACGTAATCAGTGCATTTAGTACGTTAAATTTCAAGTGGGTACAACACATTTCAACATAAATTTCTAGGAAGTGTAACGCAAAAATGTTAGATAAGGGGGAGAGTTCTGTTGATGAAAGAAAAGCGGGAGATTCAAATTTGTCTCTACAACTTCACCTACAATACACGGACTAAATATGTAAGTATTCAACAACAGCTGTAATAAATGCACCACCAAAAGAATATAAGCACGCACGTTTGCAGTCGTTATGCAAATGTGACTGGAAAATGCACTTGATACAGGCAATTTTCTTTAAGCGTACACATATCTATGGAATGAACAGTGAGAAAACTGTTCCGTATTCGGAAATCGGTGGCAAAACTGAGTCCCTCGCTAGGCTTGCCTACTGAGGTGTGTTTTTAGAAACCCGACAGAGCAAAAACAATACCTGTTAAAAATGAACCTGAATTATGGTCAACTAGTATCTAGCAATATCCTGAGGAGTGAATTCCGGGTTAGAGTCCAGTATGTTTTAAAACCAGTGACAGTGAAACACACCTTTACGAAGTTACTATTGTTTCCATAGCTACACTGGTGGGGGCGGGGGGAGATTGCAGTCAGTCTATGCTCCATAGCCATGCTGTTGTACTTGGAGATGGTCATGTTGCCAATTTAGCCAATGAAAATACATACAGTATGTATTCAGTGTTCGCTTGCTTCAGTTTAATCGTATTTCGGCCAGAGTTCTTTCGTCACACTTCTTTCTGTGACCTCATCAGTAGTCTTCTGCTGTTTTCTTTCTTATTTGTATGTCTTCCTAACGATCTGCCATTTTGTGTTCCTGTCGTGTCCTTATTTGCGCATGTGTGTGTGACTATGTTTGGTAAGTGTGTGTGTGGTAATGTGTATGGTACCTGCATTATCAGTATCTTCTGTTTATTCACGTTGATTTTATTTTTTTATATTCATTTTATTTATTGGTTTTTATCTACTTATGTTTTCTTTTAATACACAAACAAAGAAAAAGTAAGTAGATAAAAACAAATAAAAAAATAAATAAAATCAAATTAAACGAACGTGAATAAACAGAGAAAACTGATAATGTAGGCACCATAAACATTCCTGCACACACACTAAACATAGCCATACACAGGGTTATACGCATGCGCAAATAAAGACACATACAACAGAAACTCAAAATGGCAGATCGTTACGAAGGAGAGATACAAAAAGAAGGAAGAAAGCAAAAGACCAATGATGAGGTCACAGAAGTATGACGAAAGAACTCTGGCCGAAATATAATTAATATGAAACAAAACTGAAGCAAGCGAACACTGAATAAATAGTGTGTGTGTTTTCATTGGCTAAAATTGGCAACATGACCATCCTCAAAGACAACAATATCTGCAAAACGAATACACAAACGCAATTGTATGTATATATATGTATATATATATATATATATATATATATATATATATATATATGATCAGCCATTATTATGATTGACCGTTGACCGAACACTATTCAATTTTTTTTCTCCGTGTTTTTCTCCTTGTCTCCGTATTCTTTCTGTTGAAGAGCGTAGCTCGAAACGTCAAAGACTTTCCGTAATCCCGAGCGTCATACTAATACATCCTTTTGTTATTTACACCACCTGTCCTCGTCTGTTGTTGTTTTTTCGTATATTCTCCTATATATATATATATATATATATATATATGTATGTATGACTGGCTTCTTTTAGTTTCCATCTACCAAATTCGTTCACAAGGCTATAGTAGAAGATATTTGCGCAAGGTGCCACACACTGGGACTGAACCCGGAACCATGTGGTAGCGTAGAAAGCTTCTTACCACACAGCCACGCCTGCGCCTATATTGTCTATAGTGCATGCCTGCAAAGAGGCACAGTTCCAATGGTATCAATCACGACAGTAATACAGACTGAAAGAGATCATCGAGCTGACTGAATATTTTCCTTCCGAAAAAAATAACTCGAAGACGAAACTAATGTGCTGTAGTCTGTGCCGACGAATGGCGGTTGTGACTGAGACATCCGACCCCCAGTAATAAGCATGGGAATATGGTTTCATTTATTCAGTTCAGTTGATCGGACAACTCAATGTTCATCGTCGATATTGACGGTGGGACGATCATCATATTATCATTTAATGGTAGTGAATGTGTTACATATCTCTTAACTCTTATCTTGAAATATAGCAGAATATATTGTCGGAAGAGAGTGGTATGGTATAAGTTGGACAATTTAGATATCGAAAATGCAGCTGAAATCTATATCTATTAGTGTATGTTCCAGATATCACTACTAATTACATGCTATTGCGAATAACACTTGCTATAGATTTTCCATACTATCAGGGTATCATTTTCACACGTCGCTATAGAGATATAATTTTCCCCTTGCATATTGAACGGATTTCTCGTAAATTTAACAATCCATCTTCAACCTCGCTTTCAAAAACACTGCTAATCACAAACAAACGCACACTTAAACAACAGCGTCAGTACAACCAAGCCACCGCATATGTACACACTCAAACTATAATCAAGCACATATATATATAAGAAAAAATTTAACATGTCAAAATTGAATTTCAAATTACAGAAATCGAATGGCGCTGCTTGCGATTCAATGTGTTGCAGGCTTTTGTAACAAAATACTGGTGTCAGAGTATGCGGTAAGATAATGATTATTATTCTTGTATCCACAGTTTAGTCCGGATAGCGTATTACAGCCATGACCATCACACCTTATTCTCGGGAATAGTGTATAAACTGGATGGATTACACAATATATATACTGCTTTAAAAAGACAATATGAGGAACATTTGGCATTTATTTCTAGCAGATCGGAGGACGAGTTAGAGGTTCAAATATTGGGCTCAGGTAACAGAAAGGAAAAATAGTGTAAAAGTTTCAGTGACCTCAGTAAATTAATGCTTAATATAGGAAAATAATTTAATTACGATGGTGTATTGAAGATTTTAGTTGAAGCAGACATTAAACAGAATTAGAGTTGCCTGGTTTTCACTTATGGTTTGCTTTCTAATAACAAAGTTGTCATAATGATAATGTTTGCTTGTTTCTTGCTGTTAATGGAGGTCACCCACTGTCTGAATAAAACTATTTGGAAATAGATATAAACAATATATTAGCAGTTGTATATTCATTGTTACTAAGCCACAAATACACATAGAAATTCCACATATAACTACGCGCTTAAGAATTGGATGTGTAGGTGGATATGCTATATAAATGACCGCATGTAAATTAAATTCTGACTACATACCCACAGTCATACACATACGTTGAGAAATAAGTGTTGTTTTTTTACGTCCTTATAACTTATCGTTTCAGTTAAACGAGAGCGACAAAATAAGACCCAACCCAGGTAAAAAGACAGAATGTACTGTGGCCAACTATACCGTTCAAGGCGGAGCTGTAACACGGCCGAAGTCTAATGATTGAAAAGAGTAAGTGATAAATTAAAATGTAGAAAACAGGCATTTAATTTTCTTTGTCTGAAGCACAGTTGAACCTGATTAGATTGCACAAACAAAGACAAGT